>NW_018404701.1:32839-52283 GCF_002113885.1 Mizuhopecten yessoensis
AATGAATACAATGACTAGAATCTGTCTCATAGATAATTGACAATGAATACAATGACTAGAATCTGTCTCATTATACTGTACATGATAAACCATGAGTAGAAACATTCACATTATACTGTATATAATGAGATAAGGGCAAGACACAATCGTCTAATAGTTAATTTGTAACAAATCATACAATGATATACAGTTAATTACAGTCAGGCATTATTTGTCTTTTCGAACACTAAAAAAGAAAACAATAGAGTGATTATCTACACTGAAAACTTACGCGTTGCTGGCTCGAGTAGCTTACAGCCAACCATGTGTGAAAGGGCGCCTTAACATGTCCAATAATAGTCTGGGAGCACTGTAAACATCAGTAATATTTTGTATAATAAAAAGATGACTGATCTTAAAAATGTTTGGACTTGTAATATGGGTTCTCATTGTACATTCTTACACATACATGTAGCACCATAACAAAATCTCATCAATAAATCAGCAGCATACAGATTATATTGTGACTGACATTATAAACCCACTGGCTCATTAGTTGTATAATTCACAAACATTGAACTAATCAGACATTTATCAAAATATAACAAGAAAGGTGTCTAACAGAGGACTTAAACAGATATGATGAAATCAAGAACTTATGAAAACACATGGACACATATCTAGAACCATGTGATTACAGTGAATTGTTACCCTAGCTTGTAACAAAATATTAAACATTGTTCTAATAATACTGTTTTCATTGGAATATTAATCTCACAACATGGTATATAGCTAAAGAACCATAAAACTACAAAAATAAATGCATTTATCTGTTGGATCAGATGTAAATAAAGTACCAAAAATAGGATGTTTCGGCACAGCGAAACACACGGCCCAATTTGGGACGAATTGACTAAAACGTATCGGTAAACAAATGTGGGACAAATTGCGATTAATCTAAGAAAACATAAATTCTCCTTAATTATTAACATACAGAATAATCTTAAACATATTATGGCTTACTGTTATAACAGTGTCAACTTACAATAAGCGATTTTAGAAGCCTTTAACAGCCGTTGTGAAAACCATGTGCTTGCCGCTTCATCAAAAACAAGGGGAATAACTCTCGTCAAAACTAATGTCAGGTGTCAACACACCAAATTTCACCGGGGTTCCGGTACAAAATCCATTTATGTATGCACGTTTGTGAGTGTCATCTTGAAACTATTTTGACTACTGAATCTGTAAGACGAAACTTAAAACATATGAGTAACATATTACAACTAATAACACAACATGAATTCAGGTGAGCATATGTGTAGAGCGAATGCAGATTCTTTTTAGATATATTATCAGATACTAGATATATATATAATGATTATCAGTTTTGAAATAATATTTGCAACTTGTTATTTTAATATTGATTGTGGTTCCTTTCCTTTCATAATAATACACACTTGTTCGTTTTTTTCTAACACAACGCAGAGTACTGTGTGTGTCGAACGAAAGCGGATAAGTATATCTTTATATACTGTGTATATGGGACATCTTATGGACATCTTATGGGACATCTTGAAGCCCAACTTTTAACATCTGCTCCAATTAAGCCATTTAGCTGGTTGAGATTTATCGATGACGTTGAAATCAAATGGACAGATCTTTGTAGACCTAAAAACATGTGGTAAGATCTTGTGGTAAGCAGCAAGCTACCTACACCTAACCCTGCTGCGGCGAAAGGCTCTTTCAATACCTGTTACAAGAAGGTGTGCAAACTGTGTCCATACACGCGCTCCACAGATACATTTCAATGTACAATCAACGGCAAAGTGTATCACATACTACAAACACTGACATGCACATCAGTCAATGAGGGGTACCTTATTACCTGCAACAAATGCAATTTACAGTACGTGGGCGAGACCTGCACCCAGCTCAATATCAGAATCAACAACCACCGCTGCTCCATCAAGCAGAACAAACCAGACTTCCCTTTGGCAATGCATTTTAATATACCTAGCCACAGTTGGAAAGACATGCAGGTGGTTGCCATAGAGCATTGCCCAACATGGGATGAAACGAGACGACGTACGAGAAAAACGGTTTTGGATCACCAATCTACAAACCCGCTACCCTCGAGGTATGAACGAACGATAGGCGTTTGCCATCCGCTCGTTTTCCTTCCAGGGTGCATTGACCTAATGGTGCATTACTGCAGTTTGTCTGCTATCTCGTCTGCCTGCTTCTGCATGTCAGTGTGTGTGACCAACAGCCGTTGTCAGATTATTTATACAGTATCTTAGCCATTTCATATACTTATTCCTTCTGCACTCACTTATTTGATTATTACATGCATTATTCCTGCAAACCGAAAGAGGCGACTAAGTGTGGACCCCTCTGCTGCGACTGTTAAATCCACTGCAGCATTGCGAGGCGACTAATGTGGGCACTCCGTAGGAAATTGAGATTTTTCACAGTTACCGGGCCAGATTCCCACATTCACATGTTCCACGTTTTTGATATCTTGTCCCTTCTTTCTGGTGCTTATCTCTCGTTGACTCTCTTTATGTGATAGTGCATCTTGCGCAAGAATAGGTCCTCTACATATATTTAGTAGTTAAAGAGTTTTCTAGAAGGGATTCTTCTCCGATTTTGGTTATCATTTGGCGGGTCGTCGTTGTGTTTCATTGGGCGAGTCGTCTTAGTGCACTTTCGCTATAGAGCAGAGCCAGCGAGCGTTCTGATATTTAGACTATCAGCGTTCCTTCTCCGCGATGCTCTCAGCTTAATTGCTGCCTTCGGCTGTCTTTAGCCGAGGGGACTATTGGTTTTATATAATAGCTATATTTTCAATTATAGTATATCAGTTCTATCTTCTTGTAATATGATGTAAATGTACATGTTACTGTTCTGTTTCACTGTGTCTTGATAAAAGAGCGGATCGCTCCGAAAATTTCACAACCTAAACTTGTCCACACTGTTGGAGTTACTTCTTTGCCCAACATATATACTGTGTATGTATACATGCTAAAAAACATAATAAAAGACATTTGACATATTAAATGATTGAAAGGTGTATGGCGTGAGAAAGATCTCCTGCGTGAGGACAATTTATTGTCCGGGGGTTTGAACCCAGGGCCCCTTAATCCTGGCAACCTCCATCCTAACACTATATGTATATATGCATATGGTAAGATTTATGTATATATACACAAGGAAATCTGTTGCTGAGGAATTACATTTCTTTTTAAAAATAAATTGCCCAGACAAGATGAGATTTAAAAAATCGAAAACCGGCATCTCGAGACTGCAGTTACAAAGTAATCACAGTTGAATTGCTTACTTTTGTTTGTAGATAGGTTTACGCTTTCCGATCTTTCATATATAGTATTGTTTTTCTACTCAATTCATATGTTTACTCTATACGCATAGCACTGGCGAAAATTCCGATCTATGTGTCCTACAAAACAAATATGAATGTAGGTCTACAGTCAGGACCGCTGACAGGGGTTCAAAACAACACGTCTGGAAAATGTCTTCGGTCAGGACTGCATGTAAGGGTCAAACACATAACGTGCTAGATGTCTACCACAAATATATCTGTACATATGTCTTCCGTCACGTCTGATGGTAGGTGACTTACACAAACACATCTGTACACTAATGGTAGGTGACTTACAACAAAACATATCTGTACATATGTCGTCAGTCAGGACTGATGGTATGTGTCTTTCACAAACACATCTGTACATATGCCTTCAGTCAGGACTGATGGTAGGTGTCGTACACATACACATCTGTAGATATGTCTTCAGTCAGGACTGATGGAAGGTGTCTTACACAAACACAACTGTACATATGCCTTCAGTCAGGACTGATGGTAGGTGTCATACAGAAACATATCTGTACATATGTCTTCAGTCAGGACTGATGGTAGGTTTCCTACACAAACACATCTGTACATATGGCTCAAGTCCGGACTGATGGTAGGTGACTAACACAAACACAATTGTACATATGTCTTCAGTCAGGTCTGATGGTAGGTGTCTTACACAGACACATCTGTACATATGTCTTCAGTCACGACTGATGGTAGGTGTCCTACACAAACTTATCTTTATATATGCCTTCAGTCAGGACTGATGGTAGGGGTCCTACACAAACTTACCTTTATATATGGATTCAGTCAGGACTGATGGTAGGTGTCCTACACATACACATCTGTACATATGTCTCAAGTCAGGACTGATGGTAGGTGTCCTACACAAACACATCTGTACATATGGCTCTAGTCAGGACTGATGGACGGAATATTACATAAACACAGCTGTACATATGTCTTCAGTCAGGGCTGACAGTAGGTGTCTTACACAAACACAATTGTACATATGTCTTCAGTCAGGACTGATGGTAGGTTTCCTACACAAACACATCTGTACATATGGCTCTAGTCAGGACTGATGGAAGGTATATTACATAAACCCAGCTGTACATATGTCTTCAGTCAGGGCTGACAGTAGGTGTCTTACACAAACACAATTGTACATATGTCTTCAGTCAGGACTGATGGGAGGCGTCCTACACAAACTTACCTTTATATATGCCTTCAGGCAGGACTGATGGTAGGTGTCCTACACATACACATCTGTATATATGTCTTCAGTCAGGACTGATGGTAGGTTTCCTACACAAACACATCTGTACATATGGCTCAAGGCAGGACTGATGGTAGGTGACTAACACAAACACAATTGTACATATGTCTTCAGTCAGGACTGATGGTAGGTGTCGTACACATACACATCTGTATATATGTCTTCAGTCAGGACTGATGGAAGGTATCTTACGTAAACACAGCTGTACATATGTCTTCAGTCAGGATTGATGGTAGGTGTCCTACACAAACACATCAGTACATATGGCTCAAGTCAGGACTGATGGTAGGTGACTAACACAAACACAATTGTACATATGTCTTCAGTCAGGTCTGATGGTATGTGACGTACACAAACACAACTGTACATATGTCTTCAGTCAGGACTGATGGTAGGTGTCGTACACATACACATCTGTAGATATGTCGTCAGTCAGGACTGATGGAAGGTGTCTTACACAAACACAACTGTACATAAGCCTTCAGTCAGGACTGATGGTAGGTGTCCTACACATACACATCTGTATATATGTCTTCAGTCAGGACTGATGGTAGGTGTCTTACACATACATATCTGTACATATGACTTCAGTCAGGACTGATGGTATATGTCTTACACAAACACATCTGAACATATGTCTGCAGTCAGGACTGATGGTAAGTGTCTAACAGAAACACAGCTGTACATATGGCTCTAGTCAGGACTGATGGACGGAATATTACATAAACACAGCTGTACATATGTCTTCAGTCAGGATTGATGGTAGGTGTCCTACACAAACACATCTGTACATATGGCTCAAGTCAGGACTGATGGTAGGTGACTAACACAAACACAACTGTACATATGTCTTCAGTCAGGACTGATGGTAGGTGTCCTACACAAACACATCTGTACATATGGCTCTAGTCAGGACTGATGGTAGGTGTCTGACACACCACACGTTTATGTTGATGAGCAGTGACACTCATCTGATATATGTTACCTTATTTGTGTTGTGAAGGTGCTTGGAGAACACTTTGGATATCAATACATTAATATTTTTTGTTCGGGATAGCGTCGACAGTCAGCCACCTCGAAGCGATTCTTGAAGTTTGTTTGTGACAAAACAGACAGAGAGGTATTCGTAACTGTTAAAACTATCAGACTCATTACATGTATCACGAATAGGCTCTGGCATAACTGAATTTTACAATTTTCACGGGAAGGATTTAATCGTAATGCTTTGTTAATTGATAGGTTTGTCCTAAAATACATATTAAAGTTATTTTCATATCGTTACCTGATAAAATCACACACGACCATGTTGACCCGTAAAATGTCGCGATATAAAGGCACTGCATAATGACCGTTACCAGGGGAGATAACCCATTAAAGAATAAAAGACTCTTTCCTTGTTTACTTATTATTATTTTGATATATGTTGGCGTTTATCTCTCTTTTTAATAGCAACATTTTGGTCTACAAACATTCAAGTCATTATTTTAAAGGTAAGGTTTAACTCGAAGCATCTGGGTCGTTCGTTCAAAGCCTAAAAAGCTTTAGCACAAATTCAAAAAATAAATAACCAAATAATTAAAATAGAATATGATCTGATCTGAAACTTAGATTAATAATTTTGAGTGCTGATACATACAACTTTAGTTTTGAATTTCAGTTATTTTTGAAAATATACGAAATCAAAATTTTGCGCTATCTTGCATCTGGGATCTGATTTCGTTTCCCAGTCTTTTTTAATGTCTTCCCTTCTGTTTTGGATTCTTCATTTGCTGTTGATATATTTTTGCTTCGGTATTGGGATTTAATTTTTGTTTTCTTTTATTTTCATGTTGTGGTGATTTGTTTTCTATTTTTAAGTTCAGACTACATGCTGCTAAAGACAGTATTCCAGTGATGCGGGTAAGGGTTATTTCCCTTTATCATTCAAACAATCTCCCTTAGATATTCAAATCTTGTCATCTTGTATTTCTACGTTGTGGTATTTAGTTAATATTTTCAAGTTAAAATTAAACGCTACTAAACAAATTATCTCAGTAATTCGGGTCAGCATTGTCTCCCTTAACATCAGTTTGACCCGAAATCTATGTCAAACATTTATTCACTTTACAGATTTGTTAAGTTTGTTATCCATATCACAGTTCAGTAACATATATCCCTAATATGGAGCGTGTTGGACCCATTTTGGTTCTTTTGAATGCATTTGTTGTGTCCTCTTGTAATACATTTTGTTTGATCCAGTCTCCATTTATTTTTGAAACGTGTATTTCATTTTAACATTATAAATAATATCATATCTGTAAGAAAAATAAACAATAAATATTGCATTTTTTTAGTTTATTTTGCAGACAAACAATAAAATAGGAATGTTGCTATTGACAACTAAAGCACCTACTTCTACAAGTATTTGTATAGTATTGCATAAACGTCCGTATAGATATGTAAAAAACATTCAAACCGTAGTTTCGTATGAAAATGACCATTTACATAAATACTGCATTTTAGTGATGCAGAATACTAGTTTGTGATTCATAGTTTTTGTATAAACCTTTTGTCACGGGGGTAAATGTATATTGCACTATGCAACTATGGTATCGAGGAGGTGTCTTCTTTCGGGTCTTTGCATTTAGGTTAAATTTTGAAAGACAAAGATTCTGAATAAATCAGTTGCTCCACTTTGTCAAGAAAAAAGGTAGAAGGGAAACGTAGCTAATTCCTTAATATTGAAAGGCGCCATTTAGATTTATCTGTATCATTCTTGAATATGGATAAAACTTATTATGAAATTGAACTTCATAAATTTGGTAAGTATGAATGAACAAATAATGATATATTAATGCAAAATGATTTCTGATTTCTTTATGTTTAATACACATTATTATCAGAATAAAAATAACTGATGCTTCCTTGCAGTCTAGTATGACGACAAAACATCTTTACTATAAAATACGGTTGAGCTGAAACTTGCATATGTAAAAATGATAATCAGTAACATAAGTCAAACTAAAAATAGAAAAAAAATGCAAATACATTCTTGCATATTGTTCTTGAATCCAAAGTATCATAATTACATTGCACTGAATAAAAACGACATAAATAGCCGTTGTTTCGGGACATGTATCGCTTGTATGACACACTCCAAATACTGTGAATATCTTACATCTATCCGAATCATGCGTCACACGACTAACAACAGTTGAATGCTTAAATCTGTAGAGACGGTATATCTTTCTGGAAACACCTGATTGAACTCCAGGATAGCTCATCCGCCGCCGAGATCACGTGTTGTATTTTGCGTGCTTGGTTTATTACAAATAAGTAAAAGTAAAGTTTTCCACTCTGGTTTCAATTAATGTTCAAAAATAATGACAAACCAGATTTTTTTTACAACTAATGTTAACACGAAAAAGTAGAGATAGAGAGAAAAAAATGCCCCTCATTTATTTCCTGTCGGTTTACAATAGTCTTTACAAGTTTGTTTTTATTTACAGTGCGCAGAGCTATCAACACAGTTAAGATAAATATACCTCATAACACATATCTTATGACACCGTTTCGATGAATATACATGTACAGTATATACTTACGACAGTTTTACGTCCGTTTGCTACATCCTAAGTTGCAATTAATATAAGCTACTATATATATACTGTTTAGAATATAGATATATCAATCTTTATATATCATAATGCAAAATTACTATTATACTAATGTTATTCACCGATGTTAACGGTAATCATGTTTCAATCCTTGGACATAATGTTCGCGTGGAAGCCGTACCAAAGTAGGCCCTACATTTCTAAAATTAACTTCAGTTCCGACTTAACCGTACTAAAAGTTAGTGTTTTTCTCTCGAACAATCTTCATTTTTTTTTCATGATTTCACGTAAAATTGCATTGCATTATTGAAAAAAAATCTCGATTTTTTTTTACTTTCCACATATTTGCCATTATTTTTGAAATTTCAAATTTGATTCAAGTAAAAGCTTTAATAACATTTTCAAGCTGATAATTTTGTTTCTAATATAAAATTATGAACATTGTGGAAATCATTTTGAAAACTGTCTTGCAACATATCTTATAAAAGTAGAAAAACAAACATAACTTCCGGAATAGTTAAGAGGGAACTGCATTGTTTTCGGAGAAGTTGAGTCTTGTTTTTATCGCATCCTCTGATATAATCAACATCAGTTTCAACTATGAAATTATATACAATTCATAAATATATGTAAATTGTTTTTAAAAATTCATCTCGTATTAATTGAAGTGTGTATTTTTTCAAGAATATTTCCGATTACAATCCTTCACCAAAAACACGAGATACGGCTAACATATGAACAAAACCCCCGAAATGCAGCCTCGTTATCCAAAATCTCAACATGATTAGCACTCAGTCCATTGGCTGCGTAGCATCACGTGACTCTAGCATCCTTTTGGCCCATCCAATACCTTCTGGATAAAGTCTGTAAAAAAGGCGAATAATATTGAAATACAATTTATACTACGATTCCTGAATGTTAAAGAAGGAGGAGAAAAGGAAAGGGTAAGAAGGAAGGAAAGAAGGAAGGTAGGGAGGAAGAGAAAGAGGGTAGGGAAGGCAGGGAGGAAGAAAGGAAGGAAGGAAGGAAGGAAGAAAACATGTATAAAATACAAATAATTACATCAATTAATTTTTAAGAGGAAATCATATACAACAATTGTAGTTAATCAGTACAAAATGTTTAAGATTAATGGGGACATATTTTAGAATAGGTAAGTATCATTGCGGAAACCACAGCCCCTGTTGGTTTTTTCTCCATAAAATCAATAACGGAACTGACGCCACTATAACTGGGGAGAGATTTTGTCTATTGCCGGGGATCCACAATGTATTTGTCTATTGGGGATCCACAATGTGTGCAAAGCAGTGAAGTTTGTAGTATATCTACATACAATCGGTGACGAAAGAAGTTCACGTACACCCATTCCATACACAGGGACCTCAGAGTTTGTTAGAGCTGTATTTGGACTTACACTAACTTAAGCTTCAGAGCATTATTACTTGTTTTAGGGGTTTAGACCGAATTTCGGTAAAAATGCCCACAATGCTAATATATTCGAGAAGGGAAGAAAGCTCGTGGTGTCGAAAAATCGACCCCACCTAAATTTCTTGGATCAAAAACCAAATTTCTAGTTTATGTACGAATAAATGCTTAGCACCGTTGTAAAGATGGATAATTTTTCTTTTAAAAACCTTCTTTATGCACGTAAAATGTATTTTTCTTCAGCGGACATGATCTTCGTTTCCGTTTATTTTTTATTGTCCACTGTATACTGTACTAAGAAATACAATGTTTCAACATTTAATATGGTATACCAATAATACATTATTGTTTGGTGATATTTCGTTAGATGTAAAATCAAACGAAGTTATTTGTAGACATGTTCAAACATTTATTGTTGATAGTAAACGGTTTGCATAAATACAGGTCAATATATAATGTCATCTATACCTAGCTGTTGTAATACTTAATTCATTTATCAGTATCTTTTTTTCTGATCTCTGACTCTTTTCTACTGGGTTTTTTCCCCCATTTTTTTCCTTATTTTTCTTTTCTATGTGAAATTTATCATGTGCTCACTATAATTCGGCCATTGCTAACTTTTGTGTACTTGTATTATGGAGAGGACATTGATAAGTTGTGATAACTTGTGTCCAATCCTCTTTTGTAGTATTTTTGCAATAAAAATGTTTAAATTCAATCCGTTTCTTCCAAAAACACACGCCAATTCCGAGTTTCAAAGTTTTTCGCAGTCATAGAGCCACCTTTTGCATATTCATGAAGTTGACGTCAGCCCCGTGCCGAAACATGTATTCTTGGTTGGCTAGTTATTTTAGAGAAACAATGGCTGCGCTTCCAGCCAACCACACCACGGGTCTCGGCACGTGGCTGACGTCAACCTATGTAGAGGAATGATTATTATGACATTACTGACCTTCATATTTAATATTGCCGTCCAAATCGGCTTGTATGTCTGTGAGTTCTAAAATATCGTCCAATTCCCTGTCTTCTATCCGGTCACCTGTCAATCAAAATACCGATTTAGATACATATCTACTTAAACATGTCATTTGTATAAGAATGATCGTGAGACACAAAGTTGATGTTACCTTCAAAATGAATACAGTATTGTCAAAGAGGAATTACACCCCACAAAACAGCTGTTTCGTCCTACTAGGGCTCCTTAGTGATACTAGGGGCCAAAAAGTTGGAGAAACAGGTGGTCAGGTGAGAAAAACACCTTTCCAATGAATTTAAAACGTTAGAGGAGTATTGGTTAATTTGACATTAAATCAATAGTGAATTGTGTATATTATAGACCGTGCCACTATTTAAAAGAGATAACTGTGGCCAACAAGATAAAGGTACGCATCGGGCACTAAAACATCCACCAGCAGAATGTACCACCTTGTATCGTGAAAGATGAACGGAATACACACCACAGGAGATTGTACATTTAAAATTTGGTAGTAGGCAGAGTATACCAAAAATGAATTACACTGCAATTTTTTTTTTTTTTTTTATTTTTTTTATTTTTTTTTGCAAAAACTTTACCTCGCTTGATACATAAAGCCAACTTCTCAACAAATGTAGGTTCATATGGTTTGTTCAACAGTGTAATCAATAATTGATTTTTGCGGCAGTGCTACATTGTATCTACGTAAAATATGTATTTACTCTGTTGGGCTCTCTGCGTCTACAATCAAAATTTCCAAAAAGATGCTTCATTTCTTTGAACTTCTAGTGATGACAATATATATTCGAGTAAGATAAATCGTCAAATTCATTCCTACAGCGAACAGATCTACTTGAAGAAATGAATGAATTCAATATATTTGTGAATATGTCTAGTAAGAATGAACGCAACAACGAATAGGTCTTACACTAACGAGACCTTAAATGAAAGATTGCACGAAAAAGTATAAAGCCACAAAATAAAAAAAAACTTGAAAAACATTAAGTGATAACCGAGTGATAAGGCGATGATGTCTTTTTATTGTTATGCTGAAGATGGTGAAGACGATAACGATGATGATGATGATGATTATGATGATGATGATGATGATGTTGATGATGATTATGATGATGATGATGATGATGATGATGATGTTAGTCACAACAGAATATAACGCCGAGTATTAACTCATTCACCCCTGCAATTCCATAATGAACTATTCCAACCTTTGAATTGGAAGAGTTCAAATGTGTATTCAGGGGTGATTGAGTTAAACCTCTATGACCATCATTTGCAGACAATGCGTATAACAATTGGATGACATCATTCTGCATCAGATTAATTAGTAGCATACCTATTGCCGTAAGCATGTGCCGTGTCTCTCCCAAGGAAATGAACCCCATGCCCTCCCTGTCGAACGACTTGAAGGCCTCCATGAATTCAGCTTTCGTTCCCGTGTCCTTCTCTTTCACAATTTGGTTAACAATTGGCAAAAATTCCTCGAAAGAATACTGTTTCTCGCCTGTAGAATGAAATAAATTAAATTAACAATAATTGAACCTCGTTTTTTTCTGCGGATCATGTCAAACGGTTTTGGGCCAAACGATCTATATTATTGTCTTTGATACAGTCATGAGGCAACGCTTTTTCAACAAATATGAACTGTCAATAGATATATCTTCCCATTCTTTTTAAAGTAGTGCAAGTCAATTAATTGAACAATATTAATGTAGAATCGAGACAATGCCAAAGACTACGTCTCATTGCAGTTATTCAAAACGTCATTTTTTTCGAAAGAAATTTTGTAGAAAATTTCTTATATTCGTGTGGAAAATTTGTAGAAGACAGTTCCCTCTATTTGTTATTTTGTACTAATCACATTGAATCACGCCAAAGATACTTGACTCCTTTGTCTTACCAATAATGTGTTGATTTACTACTGTTTGGTGATGTATCGTTAACGTACGATCAAAATGTAAAAATGTTGAAAGGTACTCAAAATGTTATCAAATCAACTAGAAGATTTACAAGCAATTATAATATAACTACATTAATTTATCATGTTAACTTCACTACCCATTCAACCGGGTAAAACTCCATCAGTTACTTTATCTATCCCGAATATCATGTTCTATCTTTCAATCTCAACAGTTTCTTATGTACTTATTCAGGCTATCTCTGTAAATGTATACAGCTGTACACTGTGTTGTATCTTTGAGCAAGATATTTTACCCCGCTTGTTCCAGTCTACTCAGCTGTAAATAAGTACGTGGTTGGGCAGTGCTTGACTTTTAGAATGCTAGCTGTGAGCGCTAAAATGGCAGCACCGGCGGTATGCTGCCCAGGGAGTTGAGAAAGATATTGGCTGGTTGCAAAGGCCCTATAACCACGGATAATACTTTGTGAACCGCTTTGATACGACCTACGAACTAGGCTGTGATAAAGCGGTATATATGAACCTCTAATTATTATTATTATTACATGTAGCAAAGCTTGTTATGAACGATGAGAAGGTTTATGTACGTTAGTACTTGTTTCCCAATCATCACAATCAAATGTGTTTTGCAATTGTACATGTTAATATACATGAATAAAATATGGTTTAAACTAATTAATCCATAATTTTCATAAGGTCAGGATCCGCGGAGACATCAGAGAAAAAGGGAAGATATCATGATGGAACGATCATACCACTTGTCCATGTATATGCTAAGATTATTTTTTTTAAAGAATAAATGTGATTCTCACCTACTTCGTGAAATACATGTATATTTTTACTAAAAATTCTTTCTTGCAAAAAAACTGTTTTTAATTGAAATTCGATGTGACTACACGTTTAGATATATATTTAAGCAATATAGAAGCACGGATATTATTATTCCACTTGTGGTGTTTTAACAGATTCTTCATTGACCAAAAGGATATATAACTTTCTGAATTTGAATGTCAGACAAGCATGTTCTTTTTCTATAAACATGCATCCTCGACATCCAGGGGTTACGCTCACCTTCGCTCTCTACACCCCTGAAATATGTCATAGCAAAATTGAACGCTCAGTGTGCGCCACCTTGTTGATGGGACAAGAAGACTAGTTCGATCCTTTGATGTACATCAAAAGAATCTCGCGGTCACGTAACGGTAAACATTGACAGGCTTTGAAGTCGGGCGTCTTTCCTTTGTAATCTTCAAAGGACAGGTATCGGCCTAGCGATTAGTCAGGTGTATTTTTTACCTGGGACCAGTTATCTTCGTGCCTTCAATTTTGCTATGACATATACCAGGGGTTCAGAGAGCGAAGGTGAGCGTAACCCCTGGATATCGAGGATGGGTGAGCGATTGGTATTGTTTACCTGTATAACGGTATGCCAAAATTGTATATTTCTTATCGGTCTTGAAAACGTTGCAACACGTTTAATATGTATATTGTTTGTAATAAAAAGTAAAACTTTGAAATTTTATATTTCCAAACTGATGAATCTTATTAAAGATAAAGTAAGATTTCGTTTTCCATTCTGCCAATCAATGCCTATATTGTATGTATTTCTGCTTCCCATATTAAATCTTTCTCATATCACCCCTGCAGGTGGGGGATCGAAAAAAGAATACACCTGCTGTTACCCACTGCATGTATCGTAAGAGGCGACTAATGTGTAACCCGACAGAATCGGGATTTGCTTTTATGCCCTCTACTTGGGGTCACAAAAGCGAACAAAATAAATCTGCTGCACCCATTGCAATATTTGGGATCTTTATATATCTCTCTTCTTCTAACTACCTTTGATTTCCTAACGCCTTGATTGGCAATATCTCACTTTTGGCTCTAGTGTTGAGCGTTCGCCCGGGTGAGGAAGGCAATGGGTTCTGTCCCCAGGCCGGGACATACCAACGTCCTTAAACATGGTAGTATTCCCTGCTTAACGTTCAGCATTTAGGGTAATGACAACAACTGGTTCACCCGTTGTCAGTATAATGTGACCGGGTGGAATATTGTACTGAGTGCTCTCGGAAATTTATTTCAGTGAGATAGCACTATAAAGTCGGCATCAGATCCGCGCTATCACAAGGGGGCAATTACATTGACATATCCTGCCTCCACAAGATACACACATGCACGCATTCACACTACATATAGAGGCACATCCTGAAATGACTTAAGCTGTTAATAGGACGTTAAACAAAATAAAACCAAACCAATCTTTCTCAATGTAGTACTCGTGAATTATTCCTGAAGTCCTAATGTTTGTACTAAATAAATCTTCCATTTCATACACCATTTCCTGGTGGTCTGCGTTTCTAATTCCATATACACATTCCATTTTTGCGGTTAATATTTGCTCCGGAGGCATTTTTCTTATCAATAAAATGTTTTTAAAACATCAGTTATATTGTTTTCTATACCCGCATATAACTAGAAATCATGCGTGGCATGCTTATTTTGCTTAATTTTGCTTTGAGTAATCTATTCCAGTGACGTAGAGAACGAAACTGTGCGTAAACCCCTGAAATTTCGTCATCTCTTCAAAAGCATGTAGCATTTCAGATATTTTTTCATAATTTTGTATAGATTTTTCGGGTTTATTTCCAAAAGTTCATAAAAATAACATCATCAGTTTGTGAGTGAATTTAATTCCAAAACAATGACAAAAACCATCAATAATTCAGGGCAGTTCGAAATGCTGTTACATTTCTCAAAAGAATAACTCTCATCCTATGTCCCTTTAAACAATAAAATAAATTCATGATATGTTTTTTATATTTACAAAAAAGCAGCATTATTTAAATCAATTCCAGTTAATAACATCTCCCAAAGGGGTATAACTCTCTCCCAACTTTCCCTTAAATTAATTAGATTAATTTATTATATGCTTTTTACGTTAATTCCAGTTAACAACATCTCCCAAAGGGGAATAACTCTCTCCGAACTTCCCCTTGATAATTAAATTAACTCATAATACATTTGTGAGCTAAAATAGCATTATTTAAGTTTATTTCAGTAAATAATTGCGATTTACAGGAATATATAAAGAATATAATTAATTTTGGAATTTTTAACCTAGGCATCTTACCCATTTTTTTCGTGCCGCCCGACTTTCTGATTATCGTGTCTGTTGGATTTAGTCCGCAGCACCGCAGAAGGTCGCCTACTTTAAATGCATCTATAAGCCCGTCTCGACCATCCCAAAAGTCGAAAAGGTCAAATACGTCCTTCATGTCTGAAAAATAAAAAATATAAGTAAGAATATATCATCAAAAACTCTTACATCAACAACTGATCACCCTCAGGGGTTACGCCCTCTTTCGCTCTCTGCGCCCCTGGAATCATCCTCAATACTCCAGGGTTTACGCCAATTTCGCTCTCTGCGCCCCTGGAATCATCCTCAATACTCCAGGGTTTACGCCAATTTCGCTCTCTGCGCCCCTGGAATCATCCTCAATACTCCAGGGTTTACGCCAATTTCGCTCTCTGCGCCCCTGGAATCATCCTCAATACTCCAGGGGTTACGCCCATTTCGCTCTCTGCGCCCCTGGAATATGTCAAAGAAAAGTAATCTTCAAAAGGACAGGCATCTGCCTAGGTATTGGTCAGTTATTTTTTTACCTGAGACAAATTGAAAAGCTAGCCTTTGCCTTCAAATTTGCTATAACATATTCCAGGGGTGTAGAGAGCGAAAGGGAGCGCAACCCCTGGAGTTTCGAGGATGATAACTGGTATGAGGTTTTTTACTTTGCCCCTTTGGTCACACCCTTGTAACCGTCCCCGTGATTGAAGAAGCATGTCTTATTCCAATCCAATTACAAATTCTGACATAGCGAGAAATTACTTGATAAATTAAGGATATATCAATTTATTTTGTTTTATTCCAGGTGCCGCCCAGGAATGCAAATTTAACAGTAGCATTGTACTTAATGTATTGTGCTAATATATAATGAATAAAAGCCAATTATTTCTCGTTAGATAGATAGGTAGGTAGGTAGGCCGAGTGGATTCCCATAAAATGATCAACCAAACAGAATTTCTGAAAGCCTATTTCCTTCAATGATATCTTAAGGGCGTACGCTACCTTACCATATTATCATATAAGCGTACCCCATCTTCCTTCAGAAGTATTTTAATGAACGTTAACCTATCTAACAGAGCTACACAGAGAGAATGTACCGTTCAGAAGTGTGACCAATTATTTGGCCAATTCGTAAAATATAAATATAAATTTCTTTTGTAATGTTTTCCATTTCAATGGGGGTCACCTGCCCGTCCACATGGGTTTTCTCCGGGTACTCCGGTTTCTTTCCACATAAAGACCCCCCGCCCCCGCTCGTTTACATCCGGGCCACCAATCATGATAAAAAAAAGTTGAACCAACTTGTTTCATACTTGTTGTCAAACAAATAAAATTTATATATACATGACAAAGTAAACAAATACTAATACCTTTCAGTGTCGTTTCAGTCATTAACTAGTTACTGAATAGTTAACAAATATTGTCCCCCTAAAACTGCAGTGGGAGAGGGGTCCTTAAAGAAATGTGTATATGGTAGCATACAACCTTAACTCTTACGGAACTCACATGTATAATGTATAAGGTAGCATACAACCTTAACTCTTACGGAACTCACATGTATTATGTATAAGGTAGCATATAACCTTAACTCATCTCAAACACAAAGTACAGGTAGAATGTGTAAGGTAACATATAACCTTAACTCTTACGGAACTCACATGTATTATGTATAAGGTAGCATATAACCTTAACCCTAACCGAAATCACAGGTATAAAGTAATATGACTTCTAAACCCAAACAAAGGTCACAGATATAATTCATAAAGGAGATATTTGTAACGTAGTATACAACCTTAACGATTATGAAATGGATATACCGGAAAATTTTCGCGCAGTCACACCTTCGCCCAGTCAAGTTTTCGCCCAGTCAAACTTTCGCCCTTTGCCGTTGAAATCCATATTCGTCCAGTTTTAATTTTTTCCTTCATCTTTAATTGCTATGTATATTATTTTGTTTACTAATGTGTGCTGTAATGATAAATGAGGGCGAAAAAGGCGAAAATTAAACTGCAGCGAAAATTTCCCAGTATAAAGTATTGAAAATTAAGCATAAAAATGAATTGAAAGTAACATAACATATCTATAATCATAATGCTTCTCTCCGGTAGGAACCAGAAACGTTAAAAAATCCAAACCATCTGAGGCTCCGACTAATAGCTTACTATCGGTCTCCTTTTTGGATAAAACCCCACCACAATTCGAGAAAATACGTCTCGTGATCGTTAAAAACAGCGGAACTTTGTTAACGAGCCGATGACTGGGAGGCATTCTTAGATAAATATTTTAGGCACATCATTTCATCAGATGCTGGCACCACTAAGGTCGACAAGACTTCACTGCTGTGAACCGTCCATCTTAAACCCCGTCATATCGGTCCTGTCTGCTACTGAAATTCACAGACCTATGATGGCAGTTTCGATACAGAGTATGGTTACTATACACAGCTATGTTTTTGCGTGGTATTATTTTCGCTTTAACCCTTTCACCACTGCAAACCATAATGGACTCGGCAATGTCAATACTTGGTAGAGTCTACTAAAGCTACATAGGGACGAAAGGGTAACTGTCTGTTATCGCAAAATATTTACTTGTTATTAAGGGTAATTACAAATCCGTTCTGTAATGAATTTTGCGGTTTCGAAATTCATTTATGTTGATATTTCTGCCATCGAATTTCTACTTACGAGTTACCTTTATCAACATCATTTCTAAAAGATGTCCACATCATCTGCAGGTCTGTGGTAGCACTGATAATGTTTGCAGTTGTGATGAAATCATGTAAACGAATTACTACGAAAATTACGAAAATAACTAACGCTTTAAGTTAACAGTTGTTACAGTAAGCCACATGACGTTTACACTGTGTGTTAAAACAGCACGTTATTATTAAAAACTGGAGCAAATCTAAAAAAAAAAGGGTTGTTGTTTTAAACAAATACCGGCGTTACTTTACAGTTTACGACTTAATAGCCATTTAAATTGCATAAAATTCAACCTGCATACCTTGCTCGACATCTCCAACATGTTCCAGGGAACACTCAACGCAATATAATGCCAAAAATGCTGTTAATTTATTTTTGTTGGCCTCGGTGCAGAAAAAGTTCGTCTTTTATTCTAAACAAAGTATGTACACCATTTCCTTTGGCGAATAACGTTTACTCTGAATACATTGGGTACTGTTTGGATGTCGTGATGTACATTGTAATTAAATATATCATAGCAAACAACGACATATGATGCACAGGTGGTCGAGCGGCTCTATGGAAAGCGCACTTGCCTTTTACCAAGGCGGCCGGGGTTCGATTCCCCGATCGGACGTGAACAGGTATGGACCTGCCCGAACACGTGGGTTTTCTCTGGGAACTCCGGTTTCCTTCCACAGTAAGACCCCTGCGCGCTAACATCCGGGCCAACAAGAGCGATTAATATAAGTTGTAAAAATTTGTTTCATAATTGTTGTAAAATAAATAAAGTTTATATATGAATATGATTTTGTTATTTGTGTTTCCCTGGGACGGATCTACGTAAAGTGATTAAAATCTGTTCGTTCACAGTCTCTGAAACCCAATTCAGTGTGACAAACTTAATTGGAAAGGAAAACTGCGAAGAAAACTCAAATTGAAAGCAAAGCACGTGATATGAGGCGGTACATTTGAATACATTTCGATTGGGAAAAAAGACAACAGAAGGAACCAAGAACACACCAAAACAAAAGGGAAAACACCACTTACAATAACAGGAAAAGAAATCCCACATTAA
>NW_018404701.1:52408-87921 GCF_002113885.1 Mizuhopecten yessoensis
TTTTTTATATATATATATATATATATATATATATTTGATAATGGAAAAGCTTTTGCAAAAGAAAATTAATAATTGAAAAACTACAAAAGACAAAGGGGAAAAGATCAGCATATTAAATACAAACGATTTATTAAGCGGAGCAAAGAGTATAAGGGAGAATTTTTCCTTGGGGATACCTCCTGGGAGGTATAACGAAGGAAATTATTATCAAATCATAACGACATAAGGTTTGATGAAGGTAAATATATTATGCAGAAATGAAATAGCAACCCCCAAAAAAGGAAAGACACCATTAGTACCCCAAAACAGGACGACGAAACTATATGCTCCGGAAAGGAAAGATTTTTCTCCAACTTTTTTTTTTTGGCGCTATTGAACTAAAACAAATCGCAATAAGTAGTAAGTAAGGATTGTTTCCAGCACATAGAAATAATCTTCTTCTTCAATATAAGTAATCTTAATCCGTACTGATGAATTATTCCGATTTAAAGAAGTGGTAACGTAACTAATGCTGTGCAACAAAAAGGGGCGTGTCTGTTTGTGTTAACGTAATAATAGCGATCTCTATGCAATATATTGTATTTCCTCCATTTTCCTGGGTTGTCTCCCTTTTATGCCCCACCCTTGGCCTTTAATTGGGATAATTAGGAACAATGTCACACACGAGGGAACCATGTCAGTATGGAACCTAAAAACGCTAAGTTTAGTGAAGTGGGCGATCTGTAAAAAACAATAAAGACATACAACTTAGATTCGATAAGCTCTCCTGAATGGAGGGCAAAGATGGCTGTGCAGGGTGGCCGGTGAATACACCACACCGTACGTAGCTATAGGTGGTAGCTGTTAAAGTGATGTAACGTCACTTCATTTGAGGGAATCGTTTTAACACCAGACTCCCCTATTCTAGAAGCATCCATTAATTAAAAGATCGGTTAGTCTATAGCAAACATGAATATTAAACATGATGGTATCAATAGTCTTCATTTAAATACGTTCATGATTAAAATTTATGTTTGTAAATGAAAAAAATGAAGTTTATTTAAAATAGCAGTTTTGGTTTCAAGATAACAAGGCTTCAACTACCGAACGTACTGTAGATTATTTTATTTCCAAGATAAAATTTTGGGCAAAACGTTGAGGGTGATAACAACTGTGGGATTGGTGGAAATAGTTTTCCGGATTTTGGCAACGGTCCAGAAAGATTGGTTCCAGATATTAGTGTGTACCATATATTTCCTTCGGGTGCGGTATTATAAAACAATTTTCATGTCAAAGTCATTTTGTTCAAAGAGACAAGAAACACAGTACGATTCCCCACATAAGACGTTTCTCCTGACTGCTCTCTCAATTAATATTACATTAGAGTGTGCTTGAGAAAGTCGAAGAGGAGATTGATTCTTACTGATAGTGTAGCGCTACCGTAGCTGACTTCATAGATACGTGCCTTAGCGCACACAGCTAGTGGCTTTGCGCTTCTGACACTACGATTAAGATACCTAGTGTTAAAAGTGTTCTCCAATTAAATGCATAATGAGTCGATATTAATAGCCTAGCCATGTGACTTTTAGATGTTAAGAGTACATCAGGGCCTGGACTGATCACGAATACACAGATTGTTATAGTCTATTTCGGTTAATTGACAGGAAATCTTAGCCAAGAGTACATTCAATATCTTTCTTGAAATGTTAAAACTTTAAGTTACAATTTGAGAGGATTTATATGCATCTGTGGAAAATAAGCAGGTGATCCAAAGGGCTTTATTGCTCAACAAGACTTTTTATTAACATATTTGACAAACACCATTCAAAGCTGCAGAGAGCATTATATTATCATGATTGTATGTCTTGAAGCACATTTAACCCCTGTTACCTTGGAAGTGTGCCAACGCCGTCTATTTGAACATACCTGTAAAATAAACACTATGACTCTAGCATCATAGTTCTGTTGAAGGAGCCGTTATGCACACATTTGACTTCTGTGACCTTAAAAGTAAGTCAATATATTTTATTTGAACAAACTTAATATCACACTGTTCTAGTAAGCTACATGGCTAATATCACGACTTTTGTCCTCATAGTTCTGTTATTTATACATGTCACTTTTGGTCGGGTGGTGCATAACCTTTTCTCACCAAGACGGTCGAAGTTCGATTCGTCGATCGGAGGTGAAAATATATTGGGGTCACCTGCCCGACTGTATCCCCCCCCCCCCCATATTAAGACCCCCTGTGCGGTACCATCTGGGTCAAACAAGAGTGATTAACTTAATTGATAAATTGTTTCATAACTGTTGTAAAATAAACAAAGTTGAATATGTTATTTGTCATATAATTCAGTAAAGTTTGTTTTTATTCATCGTGTATCATATACTGCAACAGACATACGAGTCAAAGCATGCTAATCACCAACACACGTCAACGCTTCACAACAGGTCAAAGTTCAATAGGGCAAAGGGTGACATGAATAGACCAATATAACAAAGGTTAAAAAAGCAAGGTCAGTAAGTCAAAGGTAAGCAACAGTATGATTAATAGGTCAAATGTAAGCTTTACAACACGGTCAAAGGTTAACAACAAAAGGGTTGATAGGTCAAAGGTAATCAACAAGAGCATGACCTGGTCGAAGTTAACAAAAACATGGTCAGGGGTCAATGATAAAAAACCAAAATATCCTTCTTCTCTGGGTTAATTTCAAATTTCATAGCGATCATCCTCGATACTCCGGGGGTTACGCTCATGTCATGGCAAAATTGAAGGCACGGAAATAGCTGTCTGATTGGTCTCAGGAAAAAATACTGACCAATCGCTAGGCTGATACCTGTCCTTTGAATATTACAAAGGAGAGACGCCCGACTTCAAAGCCTGTCATTTTGTACCGTTAAGTGACTGCGAGATTCTTTTGATGCATATCAAAGGATCGAACTAGTCTTCTACTCCCATCAACAAGGTGGCGGACAATGCGCCTTCAATTTTGCTATGACATATTCCAGGGGTGTAGAGAGCGTAAGTAGGCGTAACCCCTGGAATATCGAGGATGCATAGCGATCTGAAATAGAAATAGCCACAAGTCTTAAATAATATCACCATTCTATCAAACAAGGCAAAAGCTGAAGAGACAAGGAAATGGAACTGATGAGACACCAAAACCAAAGGAAAGGAAACATGAGATCCACCAAGAAAAGGTTTAAACCAATTGCACTGAGTGGTAAGCACTTCCTACACTCGCTAATTTTATTTGATAGTAAACAATTCTAATTTTACTTTTACTTAAGTGACAACGGAAGACATGACGATTTCGGAAATCACAATTTAGCCATTTGTTTAAATTGAAAATTTCCATATCAAAGCAAAAAGAAATATCCTTACTCAAAATCGACAAGAAAAATAAACAATAACCATGAATAAAGTGATAGATATCGTAAACAGTCACATAATAGTATCTGTTTTATATTTATAAAGAAGCTCGCGTTGAAGAAAGATTTCTTAAACACAGTATCTATAAAGAAGGAAGCTTTAAAGCAAAATGTTTCTAGAAAGATATTTTATATAGGTATAAAGCAGATTGTTTTGTAGTAAGACATATTATTATATACAATATGGTTTTTTTTCTCCAATTTTCAAGAAGAGGGCTGTAATATACCAACTCTTCAAAGAGAAAAAGACCAGGTGTTCTGGAAGGGAAAGTGTTTTCCGATCCATGCATGTAATACCACACCCCTAAACCAACCCTGAACCAAATCAACAACAAACGAATAATGAAATTTTGATTTAGTCAGATAATACGAAATTCAATTACCGTTTTTTAACTTCCAACAATGATAAAGGTATAAAACCAACAAAAACATGTTTTAAAGATCACACATATGACGTCACTGGTAGTGTTATTGTATATATGGACTTGCTTCATCACCATAGAAACTACATTTTTGAAAAGAGTTCACCGACACTTTTAAGTGTACTGGTTGCTTGTAGTCGTCTTCTCTACGTATACAGGAAAACAAGCGCCAATGGCAATTTCTACAGATAGCTATCTAGTCTATGATAAAATTTTGATGAATTTGTCAAAGTTCACTGTAATCTTCCAAAATGGCCGACACAGATATCCTTCCGCCCTTTAACGCGGAGCTATATTGCCCCCGTTTGTTGCAATAGTCTTCATCATTTCTACCCTTTTGATGTTTGGCAAATTGATCATAGCATTACTTTCGTGTCTGGACATATCATTACAACAGAAATACTTTCAATGAATTAAACATCGGGTAGGAGGAGGAGGGAGGGGGAGGGGGGATTAGGAGCCTTTTTACTTCTTAGTTAAAATAGAAGGATATACTTTACGAATTCCTGAACAAAACTGCTGAAGTATATCTTTTGAAGTGACAAGGCCAAATGAGTGATTGGCATATTTCAGATTTATTTAGGATACTGCGAGTAGTGGTGAACAGTATATGTAATTATGGTACCTGTTGAGGGGCACTTGGAGGGAAATTGTGTTGCCGATAAATTTCACCTATATTATGTTTAAATTGCGATGTTGGTCCATAAGATATATTATTTCAACCGACCCCTAATAACCAATATAAACCACAAAATCATTACATTCGTAGCGTCGTTACTTTTTTAATTGATCTATGATTGACCCTTGTGTGCTCCCCGAGGTGCGGAGCTTCCGTTTGACCCAGATGTACAAACTAAACTGAAACCTGGCGATGGATGTGTGGAGCCGGAGACTAGTGATATCCCTGTGTAATCTAGGTGATGCTGGCTTATCTCGTGACTCCGGGAGTATATACATTTGGGGCCCAACACAGGATAAACTATTAATATTTATCTTAAAGTATCATCAAGGATGCATTCCGAATTCCGAAACAAACTCGTAGTACGATAGCTGACTACCGGAGCTAGTGAAACAAGTTCACCCGGCCAGACTTCGTGTGCCATCTGGAGTTACAATATCAGAACCCATCGACAGAACCCATACACACCACACGGTCGATTTTAAAGAGTTTTCGTGTAAATTGTAATATTTTGTGCGATACTGTTGAATAGGTTGGGGTTTGTTTTGTATTGTGACGTAAAATACACAATATATGATAATATATGATTAGATGTTAATGTTGATATTGATGAGTTAATGATATGAGTCTGAGATTTATTAATATTGCCGGGGTTTTAGTTTTCCAAATGGTCAAATCAAGAATTTGTTTTTAAAGCTGGTTGACTCTAAACTATACCTGTATGTTTTTCTCATTTCACTCCAGTATTCACTACATGTAATATACAATCCGAAATATACATTTACGCTATCCAAACCATAGCAACCAGTAAAACGAATATTTCTTTTTGCATTTCAGATTCGGGAGTCAGATGAGGAGGGTCAGATATGGCGTAGAAACGGTCACTGCTACATATATCTTACTTAACGATTCTCGGTCGGCGTGTGTGTATGGGTAAATACACTGTCAAAGAACTATACTTAGTATATATTCCGTGAGATTTTGGCTCTAAAAATGTATTAAATTATCTTGTCTTTGATCAAGACTTTAACGGCCCGTTAACATTATAAGCTCATGATCATGCATGGGCATAACGGTGGACAGGATAATCGATTTCCCGATCGGACATGACAGGTGCAGTGTATTTGGTCACCTGGCCGACAAAGTGGGTTTACTCCGGGTACTCCGCCATCCGGACCAACAAGAGTGATTCATTTAAGTTGGAAAGACTTGTTTCATAAACTAAATAATGTATTTTCTATTTATTTTTTTGTTTTTTTTGTATTGTTTGTTTTGCTGATTGCGACATGTTTTTTTTAGCTATTATATGTATAAGAATAACCAAACGTTAATGTATTGCATAGTATTTCTTGGTTTTAGTTATTTTCATTTTCATGACATTCGTAAGTTAACTATTCGCAATCTTCATTCATTATATGAAGAAAAAAACCAGAAAGTTGCGAGTTTTTGCGTGGACCTATACCATATAGGCTCGGAATCGCTTTCCTTATCAATGTTTATTACATAGATGTACGTAAGGATGAGTCACACGACATGTCGCTTTGCACGTGGATTTTATCTCGTATATTATAGGGAGAGATTGGTCCTTTTTTATCTGGATGAATTAAACGCATCCATGAAAATGTCGATCCCTCCTAGTTCATGGTTAATGACCTAAGGGCGATCAGAAATGGGAAAAAGCATGTTTTATTTTGGCTAATTGTAAAAAGCTGGCGTACTCATTGAGTATTGATCGTGAGCGCCAAGACGGAATGTGTTTATCTACCAGCCGCACTATTAAAGATAAAATTAGTACAAAGTGTTCGGAACTTTTTAAAATGGAACGCTCGGCTAATTAAAACCGTACATACAGTTTGTATTAAGAGTTCAGAAGTACTGCACTTTATGCCAGACAAGCGTGTAGTTTGATTTAGACGGAATCTCCTGAAAAGTTAAATAGGGTATTTGCAAATTGCAGCTGTTTCAAGCATTCCCTTTCCCTTTTTTGACCACAGAACAATATAAAATAATATTTTTGGTTTCCAAGCTACAGCACGCGTAGGCGGAAATGCCGAAAGATTGGTAAACCACAAAACGAAGACCGGAAAGGGGTAATTCACCTTTAGTTTTCATTTTGTGGGTTTGTCTAAATATTTCTCAGTAATTAAAAACATGTATGTTTCCTGCATTTTAATGGACGAGAAAAACAGAACTCGCATGTGTGAGTTCACAGCAGGTCGACAGTACGAACAAAAGTAAAAACAAAAAATGTGAAAGTTTGTATTCGAATTACATAAGAAAAACATCCAGATGCGTAATACCGAAAGAAAACAGAAGTTCTAAATTCATGCAAGCGTTTATAGCCTGAGAGGGGGAGTACTAAGATGGACAAAATACCCCCTCCCCAGCTTTCCTATGTTTGCTCACCTTTTTCGTATTCCGTTGCTGATTTGCCCCAATAAAACTGTTCTGGCTAATTGGTTTAGCACGTGCACACGTGTTGTGCCGGGTAATTAAAATCGCATCTGATGCAGCGTCCGACGCATGGCCTATTTGCATAGGGCAAAATACGGCACTAAACGATAGCGTCACATCTGATTAAATGATCTCGGTTTTTAAAAAAAATATTAAAAAAATATTTGATCTTTATTTTGTTTTCTTGCGGCCAAAATTATTTCAGTTTAAAACGTTTCTTCCAAACTATAAAGAAAGTCTGAACATTTTTTGAAAGCATATTTTAAAATCTAACAATGCTTATATGATCTAATTCTGTTTATGATCTATCGCTATGAAACTGATAACAGCTTGTTCATTTCTTATTCCGGAGTTTAACTGTTCCGTATTTAATGTTAGAATTTTCTACTGCATCTTTCAACACTAACAGCTTGCTTGAGTCTTTATTTTCCAAAATAAATACTTTGAAGAATTTATAGCATTTATGATAGCATGTGGGCTGTTATTAATGGTCATCTTGCTTGTTTTATTGGTATTTGTGAGTATTCACTCGCAGAGAAACTAAATGATTAAAAATAATGCATTGTCTTAATCTATTTACAGAGCCATGTTAACAAAATGACCACCACCGTGTGTATTTCAAAGACGTAATCTAATTTCAATCATAGATGCAGTACATGTGGATGACTTTATTGAAAGAAATTTGCAACTCTTCGGAAATGAGCACCTACTGGCGTAAAATAAACACTGTTTTTTCCCCCTAGAAATGTGCATGGTATAGTTAAATTATATCCTGCTAAAGGTTTAAGTAAAATGATCACAAATTACGTTTCTTATAAAAGTAACATTTACTGTGATTGATATTATTTTATTTTTACAATTCATGGGGATCGGGCCTTTGCAATAACTTCCGCTTAATCCGTCTGCTTCTTTTGTGCAATTAAATCTGTTTAATCAGCGGTATACCATTAAAAGATTTCTTTAATAACTTGTACCTAGTCCCTTAGCTAAACGGCAATAAAATAATAATGGTATTAATTGTACCGCTGAAGCTCGATCAGAAGAGTGAATATGTACTTCTTGGTTCAAGTCCTAGCGGGGATTCCTTTTGCCATTACTCATGAATCTGTTCTCTTGCTCAAGCATGGATTCTCTGTTCAAACTAACTTTCTTGTAATTTGTTTAAATATATGATGACACGATCCAAGTATGAACATTGAAAATGTTTCTAACTTTTTGTCTCTTTTGTGCTCCTCAAATTAAATGACAAAATGTCAATTTTCTATTTATTGATCACGGGAGCCATTGGGCTTTAGCACAGAATTTGAGTTTGAGCATGGTATCAGTTTCATGATTACGAAGCTTTACCATTGTGCTCACAAGAGGAGCCGCGTTGGCCAAGTGGTTAAGGCGTCTGACATTCTGCTTCCACTAGCCCTCCGCCGCTGGGTCGCGGGTTCGAGACCTACGTGGGGCAGTCGCCAGGTACTGGCCATAAGTCGGTGGGTTTACTTCGGTTTACTCCACCACCAAAACTGCGCACGTCATTAAATGACTAATGTTGTTAAAAGGACGTAAAACCACAAACAAACCAAACCAAAGCTCACGAGTAGAGTGTTATGTATTTACTATGTAATAAGATTCCGTATATTCAGGTACGTTTCCGGCTCTTATTTAGTCACGCCCTAAATAATTGTTACTTTCCTTTTGAAGGTAATAAAATCGCTCTCTTTCGTATGAAACTAATATGGCGGGTTTGCAGTCTGTTTAGACACGACACAGGGCTGTAACGCGGAAAACTTTCCATTTAGGGAGTATGTCAGAAGGATTAAACAGCTAGTAAACCTTACTGAAGAATTTGTTATTAAACTCAATAGGTAGAGTGCTGGGCTAGTGATCTGAGGCCCCAGGTTCGACTCCTATAGCTCAAGCTGGGGCTCTCTTATTAGACGCGATATAGGTTACACAATGGTCCAAAACAAACAAAGCTTGCTCAATATTACCCCTAACATCTTAAACTCGGATTCCTTGCTCAAGCCCATATTCTTGTTCCAGTGATAATTTAAGAAAAACTTATTTAAGAGATTTCAAACCGAAAATTGTTTTGAATGGTTGCCCAGGACTTTTTGACCATATCACATGCTTTAAGTGAGTGCAAAGAAAGTTGCTTAAGTTGAGCACAGAATCCATGCTTGAGCATGAAAACGGTTTCATGAATTTTGGCCTAGATGTCAGCAAGTAGGCTAAACACTCTACTTCCCATGACCTTAAGAAGAGTTTCACAACAGATATGTTGGTGTTTTTTTTTGTCTTGGGACATGATTTCTTCTGTAAAATATAGCATAGAGTTACTTCCATTATCACGGTACTCATATTTCATTTTGATTATGTGCATTGGTTAAATTTTTGACAGAAACATCATTAAAGATTGGGACTGGATAGATCTCAGTTCAACCCCAAGTGGTATTTATTGTTTTAAGATTTTGTGATCAAATTTCGAAAATTATTTCTGTAAAATGTACAAAATACTTAAATATTTCATAACAGTAACAATTTCTATAATGCATCATGTAATTAATTGACAAATTAAAGTAGCTTGTTGCTGAAAATACGTTCTTAAATAATTTATTAGATGACACAAATACAAATTGTAGACTTTTTTCCCATAGATTTCACACGTGTCTAAATGTATTTTCAAGACTTCATAAAATGGATAAAGTACATGAACTGGGTTGGTTTTGTTTGTTTGTGTTTTACGTCCTAATTACAGCTTTGGTCATTTAAAGACGTGCCAGGTTTTGGTTGTGGAGGAAAGCAGGAGTTCCCGGAGAAAAACCACTGACCTACGGCCAGTACCTGGCGACTGCCCCACGTAGGTCTTGAACCCGCGACCCAGTGGTGAAGGGCCAGTGGTAGCAGAATAGCAGACGCCTTAACCCACTTGGCCACCGCGGCTCCACTTCACACATGTACTGGGGGAGGACAATCCTGATTTTTTTCGGAATGTTTTCGAGATGAGACATTGATGAAATATGCCGTGGAATTTATAGGGATTTCCAGAACATTAAAAGAGCCTGAACATGATATTAGTATCCAAATGCTTGTGTAGTTAAGATTCCACGAAGCCCCCACCATTCCGCCCGCAGTGCAACGGGGGTGCTGGCGGTTGCTATATCACGTGAGCGCGAAAACTTACAAGACGTCCCTGATAGTCTGCACACCTGTCCGTCTAAATCAGAGTCAGCGGTGAAATGATGAATTGATATACACAGTCCATGATAAGAGGGGGAAAAAAAACCCGAATGGCACAAAATCTCCAATAAAACCTTCTCATCGAAGTCTGGAATTCTAATTCTTGCATCATAATCATTTGTTTTCTTCTCCATATTCCACATTCTTGTCTTCTTTAATGAATCCTCGCTCCAAATCACATTGCAGTATTCAATCCTCGTTCCCAACATCCTTTAAACATCGCCTTTACACAATTTTCGTTGTGAATATCCTTCCGCAAAAGAAAGTAGTTCCTGTTACACAACCCTCGTTCCCATGATTACTGCATCGTCTTTTCACACTTACCGTTCCTAAGTACACTGGGACCAATTTGATACATTACTCTCGTTTCCGCGACAACAATGAATCCTTGTTTCCATGCACAATGAATATCCTTTATCATATTATCCTCGTTTCCAAATAACCACAAATTAGCATCCATCGAGCGTTTTGTTCTCGGAAATGTTGACATAAGCGACATAATCCAAGGACATTCACTACACGGTGATTACGTGCGAAGGAATTAGGAAACCGTTATTGCAGTATTAACAAATTACACATTTCTTCAACATAATAAAATCATTTGAAACAAATAAATTATACAATTTATCCCCTTTTAAGACAATGGTTAATTATATCTCTTTAAGCAATGTGTGGTAAAATAACACACGATCCGTCTGGTGTTTTCCTCGTAAATGACAACACATGACCTTAAATTACACCTGTCAACATTTAAACTATAAAGGGAAAAAATGCGGTGTGAATTCAAATATAATAGCCATGTTGAATTGTACTGTAATAAAAAAAATCATAGAAAAACAAAGACATTTTTTTTTTGACGAATCAGAGGTTACCAGTCAAATGGCCTATTCATTACTATACATTTTAACAACGGTAGTTAAAATTCTTCTATTTTACATTGTAATTGCCCATCGTCGTTAGAATAGCAATGTTGCGAAACTATTATAAAACAATCGAGCATACAATACTATTCACAGATATTGCCCTAAATATCTTAAATAGTCGAAGGGCCGTTAAACAATAGAAAAAAGACTAATCGATAATTTAATTGTTAAAACCTTTAACGGATATTTTAATTGGTTAGAACCCATTAACAGATAAGTTAATTGGTTGAACCCATTAACAGATAATTTAATGGGCTAACAGTAACACATCCACCTGTCTTATGTCTAAAGAAGCGCAGAAAAGACAGTTCGGCACTCTGTTTACAGGAAAGGCCAGGTGCTTGAGTATAAGATTATCCAGTTGGTTCTAAGCTCCTGTCTGTAGCTAACACAGCTGTTGGGACTAGCTAAGCCTCGGGTCAACCAGTATAAGGCTTAACGCGTACAGTGGCAAATTCAGAAAAATCTTGCGTTGAAGTTTCTCCAACACAGGGAACCTTTTAAGATTAAAACGGTATCACAGACTCCTTGCATACATAGAAATCTGACAGACATATACGAGAGTAGCCTGTCGATACTAAATGTAGTAAAAGGATACGAAATTGGAAAACACTTAAGGGTCCATGTCAGACTGCAGACAAAAACTAGATAATTCATTGTAGTTTTTCATACTACAGTTACCGCCCCTTATTTCCGTTTTATATATAACAGGAAAGTACTTAAGGCTCCATGTCAGGTTGCAGACAACCCGTAGAGAATTCCATTGTAGTTTTTCATAGTACAGTTACCTCCCCTTAATTTCGTTTTTGATATATCCGTAGTACGTGTGAGCCAGGGTGCTATCGTTTACTAGGTCACCCAGCTGATTAGATTGACAGTAAGATGCTCAGAGGTCCAGTGTCTGAATCCTGGTCTTGCCACGATGTATTTTACGATTAGACATTTTTTATATAAGAAGTTGGCAAGGTGAGAGTTTCTTTTCAGAAATTATTTATCAATGCTTTAGTCACACAGGAAAAAAAAAGTTTCCAATAAAAGTAACAGCATTTGCTAATTTCGATTTTACATTTTTTGTACGTGTATATGACTTCTGCAAGATTTCCTCTTCAGAAATTATTCATCAAAACTACAGTTACACAGGAAAACTCAATGAAAAGTTAGTTTTTAGCAGTGGTAAAGAGATCCTTAGCCGTTGTATTATTGCCTGTTAATTAACTGCATTACCAAGAGCGTAAATCCCTCAGATATCTCTAAGCATAAAACATTTTATTATTTCAGAATTATATAAGGAAGGATTTCAGAAAACATGACCATAACTAAGAGTTATAGGCAGTAATATTATAATTGTATGCCTCCAGAAAAGTTTCACCCCACGTGCCATGTAATTTGTATGAACTTTGACCTTGCTTGTAACCTTGACCTTAACAGTGTACGTGCTGAATCACTGTCTGTCGTTTGGTTTTCTATTAAACCTGCACGTCCATCAGACATAACGAGATTGTATCTGAGGAAAACTAGCGTTATCTCCCTTCCTCGTTGATACGACATCATACTGAAGGTAAAGGTGTCAGTAATCCAAAGATAAACAGCACATTTCTATAATAGGGTGGTGTAGTGTACGTTAGCACAAAAATGATAACACCAACATCACAACAACATCAACACCTTCATATAGCAACAACAACAATAAACCATCACCGCCAACAACACCACCGCCACAAACAGCAACAACAACAACAACAACAACAACAACAACAGCAAAAACAACAACTAAAAACACTATCTGCACACAACAACGATGAACAGCTGTACACGGAGTAGTCAATATAGCAGTTTCCGATCAAGAAACTTAATTAACGAGTATTGTATTAACGTAATGTAAGTCGTATGCAATGCAAACGCACAAAATGTTCCACGTGATAATTTTGCCGGTAATATTGCCGCAAAATTTTATTTTTGGTGTCCGAAGCGTCTAACAGGTCATTGGCTTATGCCGAGAGTTACCTGATACCAAATACAGCTAAAAGTCCTCAGCTTACGCCGAGAGCCAAAACTTTATAGAGATACTGCATTAACAAATAAGTGATCACTGATGATTGCATCCTGAAGCTTTGAACGCATTTAATCTTCTCCGTAACAGGTGCAAAAGTTAATGATGCAAAATGGGAAACCTTGACGCAAAAGGCAGGAGTTTGTCTTGATAAAAAAACACCAAGGGTGTGTCAAAACGTATAAATGTAAGAGGAAATATTCTAAGTTTCCGAACGGTGTTTCGTCTTTCTGAAGGTGCTACAGAAATAGAATGGACAACAGGCAAGATTCCAGCAAAAGATTAAATGTGTACGTGGGTTCGAGGCTATACTTGTACGAGGGTTCGAGGCTATATCTTGCCGGAAAGTGATTGACATGGCGGAAGGATTGACCGTTTTACGCATTTAATGACGCACTAACTGAAGGTATGTCATGTATTCTAGAGATGAAAATGGAGAAATTGTAAAAACAGAACAGATGTCCGTTCTTCCGAATCGTACAGAAAAACGGAAGTAAAAACCAGAAGAATTCTTAGTGGAATTTTCTGATTTATCGTGAAGGTGTAACCGGACGGGCACCGGCAGCTTGCCAGCAAAATATAACGTTAACATAAAATGCATGATCGTCATATTCCCAGCATTTACTTTTTCAAAGACAGCCAATTGTATTTCTACGTCATGTTTTGTCGGTAATGTATAAAGCAGTATCCGTGGTATCTATATACGCTATAGGAGCTGGACCTCAGCTCGTGCTCGCGTGCTATTAAGACACTCTCTATATAAACTGTTTGTTTGTTATATATGAAGTACGATATTCACTCCGTGATCAATGCAACATGAGAATGATTTATTTTTGGTCGAAGCAACATCAAAGGTAAGAAAAAAAAGAAGGAGAAAAAAGAAAAAGAGAGATGTTCCAAGTGTTGAGATAAGGGCAGCAGATCAATTTTGGTTTCTTTCATGTCCTTTTTGGTGAAGACACAGACAAAAATCTTCAGGGGGTGAGGCACATTGGTCGCCTCTGACGACAACATGCATTATCATATAGCTTGTAAACTCTTCCCTCGAACGTGTAGGGGTAAACAAAGTGTTTCTTTTTCGAAATGAGGACAACAGATCAATGTGGTTTCTTAATGCCTCTTAGCTGAAGACACAAAAGAAAAGACCCGAATCTGCAGGGTTTGGGGGTCGGGGTGAGGCACACTAGTCGCCGATACGGCAACATGCATCGGAATACAGCTTGCTTAATCTTCCACCAAAACTTGCATGGGCTTGTATGAGGGAGAAATACGTTAAGTATACCATAATAAAGTGTCTACTTTTCAAGTCATAATTGTCACTCTACACTATGTAACTATTGTGAGGTTCTACGCAATTTGAAGTGACATACATTGTAATTAATGACGTTTTACGCAATAAGTGATGACAGTTTACGCAATGAGTGATGACATTTTACGCAACAATTACTGATAAGCTGTGACGATATGCGCAATAACATATGAGATTATCATCATGGATGTGCAATACTTGTAGCTATAGATATACACAGGGCTTTCTGGAAACGATACGTGTTCCATCAACCAACCTACACTGTTTTCACGACAGTTGTATTTACAACAATCAACATAACTTCGTTTTCTTTGCCTCCCTCCCACTCGGCTCCACCCCACCCCCGGGATCTACTACAAACTTGAATAATTTGATATTTACCGGAGTGTGATCTACTTCTGTAGAAAAAAATTATGTCAAGATGGTTGTTAAAGTAATTACGATTCGCCTTATTAATAACTATACATGACTAGCAACTGAACTCACAAGTTGCCAACCTCAGGAACGAAAATAAGGCGGTTATCATCGCTGATATAAATAAAGTCCATGTTTTATTTATATATAGCAGACGATATCCACCTCTCGTTCAACTTCTCGCTCTGGACGAGAAGAACGATTAACCATACAGACAGAACGCCAATTTGATTTTTTTTGTGAACATTCGCTATAGTATTATTCCATCCTTTTGGCATTCCAAAAACGCGTTGAAATAATCTTACTTTAACAGCAGACTTAATGCCACGCGATTTATTGCGTTTCGATTGCTGCTTTCTACGCTTAATATACAGAATAGGAAATTCATCACTATTTCCAACAAAAAGTAAACATAAATATTCTGTTTTATCATTAATTATTTTTTGGATTTTTGGAAATGTAATGTTTTTGCCAATCATCAGTCTCTTTACCAATGCTAGTAACATTGAATCGCACACAACGAAAATATTTGATGATGTGAAGCATAAAAACTATTTAGTAACAGGTTGTAAAGGGGACAGGGACATGAATTATTTTATTCCATATTCCGACATTTTTTGCTTCATATTTTTTTCCATGACAGCAAGAACACTCTATATGCATAAAGAAGAGCTATATATTGAATTACGTAATATACTGAACCCACCAGGTACAAACAACAACCGAAATAATTACAGAACAGATACACAGGGGGCAATACAATGTTTAATGCGATAACGCCTTCTGCGCACAGTAGCCATAGCCAAAACATCTACATATATATAAAACAACGGTGGTGTGAGTTTTGTGTTCGATGATAAAATAAACAACTTGAAGAGCCAAGTTCACATTCCGTCAACCCCAGAAAGGGATTCTGGGCTGCTGTATAAACTCATGATCAATGAGCGCTTGGTGAATTTATTGGTCAATAATTTTCAGACATTCCGTTTTAGAGTTTTTCGAAAAGAAATAACGTCATGTATTTCACCAACATATATAGGATAATGATTTGCTTACGAGTGGTAATTTATAAAAAACAAAAAAACAAAAAAACATAGGTATTGACGCTATAATTTAATCATCATGCAACAATTGATGATAAATAAATATAAATAAATAATCTTTATTTACCGTCGCGTACATTGTCAACAACTAAAATAAGCTCTGTAGAGCTTTTATTACGACGCCGCTAAGGGAGCAAATGTTGTTTTTTGTGGTGGAGGAAAACCCACGGGGGAAAACCACCGTACCATCGGAGGGATAACAACTTACCCTATCAGACATCACTTTTTTCCGCCTCCGCTGGGGATCGAACTGAAATTCTTGGGAGAGTGAGTGGTCTGAAGCTCACTCTTGATTGCAAACAGTAGTAATGACTGTGTGCGCTAGCGATCATAGTCTCGTTCAACCAGACTCTTTTTGTCTGAGCAAGCTACGTTGATCAAGCGTCTGGTTGAACGATACTATAGCGATCACGGCTACCGAGGCACCCAAAGGGGAGATAACTTTCCCGATAATACATGTAGCTTCAGAAAAATCTGTTACAAACAACAGATAGCTCCACCTTAAATGTTTGTAGCTTTGACACGCTATTTATTTAGTTTGTGCTCAGGAATGAAGCAAACAAAATGACGTCACTGCTGGCACTTGTTAGATAACATACGTACGGGATAGTTATCTCCCCTCGGTTATATAATTTCTGTACAACTATCCACGAGGATAAATATCATGGGATACAGAAAGGGGTAAAGATACGAACTATTCATTTAAGATGACGCTAATAATTAAGCTGTAAAGTAAACTGTCAATATTTATAAAGATCACGCGGTGCGCTACCTATGCTTACGTAATTGTGGTCTCGCGCTTCCCTTCGATAGAGATCTGTAACTGAAGTCATTCTTGCTTGCTAAGAACTTACTAGTCATATATACATATACAAATCATCATTGGATTATTTATTTGTTATCATTTCACTTGTGCGTTCAGCGTTATAAAAACAAACACTCCCCAACGAGTACAGCTCCCGGTGGACTTGTGGAATGTCAGAACGCGCGTCGCGGTATCAGATTGATAAACAAAGTGATCATAACCATTATTTAATTATGGTTAAAGCCATCAAATGATTCCATGCTAGAACCATCCTATGTTGCAGTTATTTCTATACACCTTTATATTACAGCTATCGAATTTATAGCCTCTCCATGTAACAGCAATCCAATGACCCAAACTTTGAGCGTAACCCCTGGAGTATCGAGGATGACCCACCCCCTGTTACACCACCGGAGTTACAGCCACTCCACAAAACAGCATTCCCTGTTACTAAAATCCGTATTACAGTAATTCGTGTTACTGTAACCCTAGTTACAATGGAAAACTTTTCCATACAAATCGTTTCTTAATAGTTCAAAGAAGCTTTCAAATAGTCATCTTTTCACCAATATTACTTTTTATAACACCTAAACAACCGTGTTGTTTACATACATCATAACCATTACACAGTGTGTTATATATCCATAACAGCAGTATTGATTATATCACCATAACAACAGTATTGTTCATATCATCATAACAACAGTATTGTTTATAACTTAAACGAATTGTTTAATACATAACTTTCCTGTTGAAAGCATGAAATGCGTAATTCAATTTTCTCATAAATTTTGAAAATGTAAATAGGAAACAAAGCATCACATCAGCCACAAGCTCTCTATGGAGGGAGAAGAGAAGCAGTACCCTAAATGTTAAAAAAAAGCACATCAAACAAGGTTAAATGCCCCTGCCACTCGGTTGGAAATTATTTTAGCAGATACGGCAGACTTTCTGACTAGTAGTAATTTACCGTTCAACGAAATGAGAAGCCTTGATTAATCCTTCACCAGTGTTTCCACGTCCATAGCAAAAGTAATGAAGCATACCCTTACGTTGGGCAGGGGGGACAGTTTCTGGGTCATTTTAACTTTAATTACATTCTGACGGTTTCCGTATGGAAAATTTAACTAGGTCATTCAAGTCAAAGCTAACAGCGTGTATTGAAGATTTAACCTAATTCACAGAATTAATTCGCCAAAAATACCGTCAGAAAGCGTCTACATTAACTAAACCGCGTGTTACTAAAATAGCCTTCACTTGCTCTCAGAATTTCGACTACATACATGTACTTGGTTATCGACCCCGAGTTGTCTTGATCCCCTTCCATCCCTCCTACTCCGGATAGATTAAAAAAATAACCAGCAGATACTGGATCATCCGACTGGCTACCAATTTTACAGGATTTTGTAAAGAATCTGCATTATTTTGGCTTATCTCCCCCTAGTTTAAAAATGATATATCAGCTATCAAGAGGATCAAAATATCATGTAAGTCCTTTTTTTATTCTGGCGACATTGGATCAGAAAAAATAATTTTTACTTAACTAATTATTACATTTATTTATTTTTATTTATTTACACGTATGTCTTTCATTTTGTTCGAATTTCGTCTCTTTTGTAATTGAATTTTTGGTACTTTTGTTCCTAATCAGTTACTCTATGTATTAAAAGTGCATTAGTTTACCTTCACCATATTACAGGCGGAGACTTCTCTCGCGCACTCAAAGAAATACAGGTTCAACACAAATACAAAATTGCCCCAACAGAGATACGAAACAACCAGCGAATTGAACCGAATTAAGCACAAAAAAGGAAGGACATCAGGAATCTCCACAAAAATCGAGTTCGAAACCATGTGTTCCGGAACTTAAGGAATGTATCGGTACCACAAGTGGCACTTCCAAAGAGTCACCGGTTGTCATAGATACACGTGTAGTGAAGTATACTATTGTTAACAAAATAGCTGACACAGGAACTAGTCAGAAGTCAAATTATTATGACCGAATGATTTAAACATATGTTATTGCAATTTGCAATGGAATTAGGCACACGATATCCCAACTTATGCAACCTTTTCCCAGAAAGGCAACATCAACAATAATATTTACACAAGTCATCAATGAGAGCGAAAAAAAGAAGATAGAGTGTAAGAGAAGAGAGAAGAGAGAGAGAAACTATAGAACCTACCACTGTCTTTTATATAAACTTTTAGCGTAGAATGAAAACTTCCCGGTAGAAAACTCTGGATACTTATTTCATGTGCTTACTTCAGGGTATACCTATTTATTATGGCCTATATAATACACCATCAATTTACAGAAGACATTTCACAATGAATATCTGGTTTTCAGTTTTCTCAGCTTCCAATTAGGAACATTCCCCCCTCACCCTATATATATTTTTCTCTAACAAACTTTCTCCGTTGAAACTCACTCCTCCATGAGGTAGTAGGGGTTTATTGGTCAGAATTCCATATCGCCCTTGCTAAGCGTCAATATAGACGAATCACGAGCGTATAGAGATACAGGCCGAAACGAGATTCATAATTCAACACATATTGTACATTCATTTTCTCAATTATCTTGATTAGAAACATTTTAAGGCTGCATATTTTTTTCCGAGATTGTATATTTGCAGCAAGTACATTTAAGGTGTATGCATGTTCAGTGACTATGTTCATCTAGAATGTTCTTTTAACCCAGCCTTAATGTATACTTACATTCCTATTACAGTGGTAATGTAAGGTAATAATGTGCTATATTCTCTATTTCACCCATGGAGACCCATTTGAACTCTTCCATTTAATGGTTGGGATAGTTCATTATGAAATTTCAGGGGTGACTGAGTTAAATAGTTAGTGAAATAACCCTACGTTAAATTACGTCATTTTTTTTGCAATGATTTGCATCTGCTTTGTGACGTCATAATTTACTATCGATTGGGTTTCGATTACCATATGAGATCAGGAAGAGAGAATAAAATACTTTTTCTTCGCCCTTTTTTGAAGTATGCTATGGGAGAAATAGAACATCTAACTGGTGACAAATTAATCTGATCAAATAATTAAACTAGATATGTCTAATATCGATCTCAATCGATGTATATAAGTCCGGAATAATGTCGAGTTTATGATATCTATATATAGCCAAACCCATAATGTATGAAATAATATCGACAAATCTTAAAATAAATTCTGTCAAATTTTCGAGGTTATCCCCCATTTGTCAAGACAAACCAACTAATCTATATATAATCAGAGTACATTTACCTATATATTATGGAAGCATAGTAAAATAGGATATAACGACCGACTATAAACATAGCATCTTTCACACTTCACAAGGCTTTTCAGTATTATTTAAAAAGGACAACATCATGACGTCACAATTACATGTCATTACATGACAATAGTAACGTCACGTTACTACCAATCCTGTGTACATTGTGGCGTCACGACATGTAATTGTGACGTCACGTTACTACCAATCCTGTGTACATTGTGACGTCACGACATGTAATTGTGACGTCATGACGTTGTCCTTTTGAAATAAACCCGATCGTTATATCTTTTTTTCTATGCTTACCTTTAACCTTCTTTACATGGACATTTAATCTTTTTAATTATTTTATACGCTACATGTATATAGACTAGTCGTCGACATGAAATGGTATTCTCAGTAATGTTTTGTACTATACAATTATTATGTAGCGTTTTCCAAGTTACATAACACACCCACCTATGATTACAAGGAATTAAAATGCATGTACTACATGCATATACGGTAATAAAATATCCATGTACTAAATTTAATTGTCTAAACCGGAAGGCAGTTGATATTCAATAGAATTAAATTGCAAATAAAAATAAAGAAACAAAAATAATTATAGAATTCAATTCAGATTACTATCTTTTTTTGTAGGTCTTGTTTGGTGCTAAAGACCCATCCCCTTATTTATCGAGGCTTAATCTAAAAAGGCATGAAATTCGAAACCTGAAACTCAAGAATTTGATAGATGCCAGCAACCGATATTCCGAGGCAGAGGATGGCCAGAACGTGCTTCGTGCGTGGGGCGCCCACGGGGGAATTTAACCGCTTTTATACACACCGTAAATACCGGCAACGCTTTCACTTTATTGCAACCAAGACAGATTTTGATGAAAAATTGTTTTTCTAATACTATGCAATCGTGTAAGAAAATATTTTATGAAAATCAAAGTTAATCAGTCAATAAATGTATTCTATCAATTATAATGGAATGTTAATGTAATTAATTGATATCAAACAAATACTACACACAGCTTCAATGATATGGAGAGGAATCTTTGTATGTAGCTTATATCTCATATAATCTTTATAAATAGCACGCTACACTAAATAAATCCTCCGACAATCCTAAATTTCTTTCCTTGCTGCAAAACTTTTCATTTTATGCATTTTCTTAATTAATTTTGTTGAGCAATCACGAATGTCCATTATTTGGTACAATCATTTCATGACCTGCGTTCGACTGCTGTATACGTGGTATAATGGCAGGCACGAACGCGACATATACCTAATACACAAGACAGACTAGGTATATGCACATCGTCATACGTGTTTATCCTTCCGGTCGACTCCCCCTCATAGTACTTTCCCACTTTAGTCAAATGAATTGCACTTATTCGTTTGTACTGTTATTCTAAGACGCTAAACGCCGAGTGCGCTTGGAACTGTTCACCTGTATGAGTCAGCTCATTCACCCTAATGAGCTAGCTCATTCACCTGAAAGAGGTACTTCATTCACTCGAATGAGTTGGTTCATACACCCCGAAGGAGTCGCTTCATTCACCCATATGAGTTAGTAATTCACGAATGAGTTACTCTAATCACTCAAATGAGTTAGTTTAAACGAGTGTGTGAGTTCATTCTTTCAAATTTCAGTGCATATGATAAACGACCCGAATAAAAATCGCACGCCCATTTTAGTTTTAAAACTCTCCTATAACCAGAACATGCTATACAGCTGTTCAACTTACCGTCTAAATCTGGCATACATCCGTCGGCAGACATTTTGAATTTTTGCCGTTTTTTCTCGGGTTTAAATCTTTTAGTCCAGTTGTAGTAATACGGCCTCACCTACACCCACATTCACTCGCTCCCAAAGGCTTTCTGCGGATAATACGTCCTCCAGCGGCGAGTACGAAACTAACGCGAACTGGTCAACAGTTTATCAAAGTTTATTTCCGAGAACCCTAAGTGTTTATAATAACGCGGCAATGATTGTATCGAGAAGGCCTCCAAGGCAGACACAAGTGAACGCACCCTACAATCGCACGGCGGAATTCTTATCGCTTCTACTACGAAATTAACCGTGCAGGGTGATTCCACAACACTTGAAAATTTAGGGAAGTTAGGTTATGGCTATAAAATACGAAAGAGAAGGTCGACTGGCCCTTCAAAAAGTATCCGCTTGAAAATCATTTATTTTTAGCAAATCGCTAATATACACCTGTTTATATGAGTCTGAGAAAAACAGAAAATGTATGTGTATGTGTGTGTGTGTTTTTTCCCCCAAACTGGTATGGAATTACGTTTAACGGCAAATAATTCAGCAAGCCAGCCTAACTGTTCTTGGTTTTTTGTTTGTTAAAGTTATGGCATACTTTTGACTTGTTTTATTTGTTCGAGCATTAACCGACAAGGAAAAGCCTGGTACCAATTAGGACCGTACCTGAAGGATTACAGCTAACCGGATATACGGATTATAAAAATAAAACGATTAGCCGGTCGTTAAATACTACACAGACGTATAATTACGGCGCGTTACAGTGCTCTGTACATTACACGTAGAGTCCGACATAATTTTCGAGCGGGCAGTTTGATTATTCCGGAAAGAACTGATAATAAATATGACTTGGACTTTTGCGATATATAATAATCTTATTTAGAATTACATTAATTTTAAGACGTTGATAATAAATATTTTATTTGAAATGTCTGAAAGACGTCAAAAATAAACGGATTCAGACAAATTGACTTCAGATGTTATAAAATGAAGTATTCTTTTAATTCTACAATGCATACTAATTGTGGTCTGGTTTGTTTGTTTGGTTTGTATGTGTTTTACGTCCTATTAACAGCTATGCTCATTTAAGGACGTGCCAGGTTTTGGTGGTGGAGGAATTAAAGTCCGAGTTCCCGGAGAAAAACCAACTACCGACAAAGAGGCATTCGACTGCAATTTCATGTATATTTATATATCACTCTCAACGTTCCACACAAACGTTTGATTCAGTCATCCGGAACTTTTGTTTGCATATCTATGTAATAATCTAATATTTCGGGTGTTTACCACGGCCTTGGTCTCGAACAGGGTGGGGGAAAATACGAAGACAATAGGATCACTTCGCCTTTTTTGTCGCATGCTCGAAAAAGAAAGAAACAGCTTAGCATCAATCGGGAACCGTCGGCATTTTCCGTAAAAGACGGTTACACGATTGGGCTGAGCGCTGCCAGACTCATGTTTACTATTGTGCCAAGCATCACAAGAAATAATTTACGGGTTTTAATCTAATCACATTAATTGCCTGAAAGTTGAGCGGTGGATCAGACACAAATTATTTCATTTTACGGGAGTAATCTTACTTTCATTACACACGTATGACTTATGAAAATGATAAGGTTCCAGTTTCAAGAACCTTTCATATTTTTATTTTAACATGAGTGGGAGGAAAGGAGGGTGGGGGTGTCCATTTCCAGTTGTTCTGAATTGTTTCACCGTTATCTTTCGGGGTTAAATACTTTTTAGAAATTAATTATCGTGTATTGGAAAATAGTTTAAGAAATTTTAGATATATTTCAATCAAGTGTTGCAATGGGCGCAGCTGATGATCAATTCAGATCTCGTCAATGTCCCTTAAGCAGAAGACACAAGAGCACAGGGGACACTGACGAGATTTAGACGAGAAGACACTACACAAAACCTGCAGGTTCGGGAAAAAAATAAGCCTGCTGTATTCCACTGCGTGTCGTAAAAGGCGACTAATGTGCTACCCATATTTGCTTCCCAGCGCCTTCCCTGGAAATACCCCTCTTTTGACCTTAGTGTTGAACCTTTGCCCAGGTGAGGAAGGCAACGGGACTTACTTCCATGCCCGGACATACCAAAGTTCTTAAAAAATGGTAGTTGTTATTCCCTGCTTAACGTTTAGCAGTTTTGGTTATGGCAACAACCTGTTAACCCGTTATCAGTGTAATATGGCCGGGTAGAATACGCTGCTTGGTATCTTCGACATGTTATTTCAGTGAGGTAGCACTTTAAAGTCCGCAATAAATCCACGCTATCACAAGGAGGCAAATACACCAACATATCCTACCTCCAGCACACATACATACATGCACGCTTACACAACACACATGGAGACACGTCTCTACTTGACCACAGATGTAGATAGATAGGGCGTTCAACAACATAAAACCAAACAAAGAGACAAAAAAAAAGAGCGGAAAAAAACAACCGATTCTACAAGGCCCCCACATTAGTCGCCTCTAACGAGCAATGCAGTTGGATAAAGGCTTATTTTTTCATTGAACCCACACATGTTTGGTGTAGGTGAAAAGTGATTTGAATTGCTCCAAACCTCTTTTCATATACACGGACTGAATCCATATACTGGTTTTAAGTATTATTGTTTCCTCGCACTCTCGGGCTTGGCCGACAAATTTATTCTTTGCATCTAATTGGTATTGCTTGTATGTTTTGTATTATATCATCACAAATTGATAAACTGCATATAGGCTGACGGGTTCTTATACAAAAACGTTTATTATTTCCATAAAAAAATTTACCCGGCGTCTCGATATAAACGTAATTGCTATGGTTTTATTGATATTTACGTACGTAGCCATTTCTTACAGTATCTCGGTCTTGTTTTCACCTAAAGCAATACCAGAAGAATCTTCTATAACTTCCATACGAATCATTTCAGCATGAGATTGTTTGATAATTCACCGATGGTTTGTAAAGGTTGGGAGGTCCAACTTTCGGCACCGTCGTCGATTACTCCTGCGCACACAGTCACGAAAAGTGGTAGCTGCATATGGTAAGAAGAAATGACTGGCACTGGTATTTACAGTAACTTACGTGGACAATTACAGCAATACACAAATTGATGAATACAGCACCCGACATTTATATATTTATACGCCAGAAACTACTTCACCAGGGAAACAAGTTGTTGTATACCTACAGTAAATTTCATTTTTGATAATCATAATTGCGAAGTCATTCCTTTACCGAATCGAGGAAATTTCACCATAAAACGTAACACATTCAATAGTTAATTTCAAAATATATCGACATCGTCTTCTTTTCAAAATTGTTTCAACCAATTGATATCAATATTAACTATGTGTAACTAGTACATTGGAAACGTAATATTTGCACATGTTTAAACTATTGTCATCAGTGAACAAGAAAACGGGGACAAATTTTTAAAGGGAGAAACAACAATTTCTTTTATTTGTACCGAAAAGGTCGTCAAAATCGGTTCAGAAATAGCTTCACATTTCCTTTTTTAAAATTGAAATTCTATTTTTTCAAGTCCATTATCAAGTATCCCACATGCTGACATTACTACATTCGTATCGTATTACGGAATTTACCAAAACACGTACTGATAATTAAAAGTTTTAGCACTTTTAATATAGTTGGAATATCATTTGATAAATTAAACTAACTCGGGAAATTTGACACAACATATTTCAATCTAAATATTAATTTTATCTAAATTGAAAGACGTTTTATTCGAAAGTTGAAATATATTTAAACAATTCCAGAAGGTTAGTTTTTCATTCGTCATTAATGCGAAGTATATATATATTCACAAAAATCCCCTATTAAATGTTATTGAAAAATGTTTCCTTTCAAAATTATACATTAAACGAATAATGTGTTGCTACCTGCGTTGTATATATATGTATGCTTATAATGGAACGTTAATGGTAGAGGAGAGAGTAAATTTATCAATTTTGTGTTGTAGTGGAGAAACACCTCCGGCGCTACATCTTAGATGCACACCGTAGGCATTCCCGATCTTTATCAGTTTTAACGAAAGGGGAACAAGAGAGGGATTTATCCGAAGGCAGGCGTTTAAAAACAGACAGATTCTAGATCATTATGTGAAACGTTAAAGTAGCGATTAAAAGGTTAAAACAAAATACATTATTTCTTAATATTACATTTGGTCCGGATACAGTCCGGTATTACAATATGAACTAACTACAAAACTTATGTATTCGGCAAACTTCGGGAGAATCCGTTTAATTCCGTCATTGGAGCGGACGCCGCCGCAATTTCACGAATGGGATCCGATTCTATAAGTGTGGGCGACAAAATGCAAGCAGCATGTATATTCCGGAATCAGGTATTTTTAGGATATCTAAATTTATAATCAATGATGCTAATTATATTTTTCAATGTAAACACATGTTCCGTACTCTTTCCATAAACTGAAGGTTGATAGTGTGTTATATTATAAACACTTTCAACGATTCTAAATCTATCAAACCAGTTCCCGAATTAGACCTCGAATGTGGCTGTGTCGATAAAGGAATGCCTGTGTTGAGCACGCAGACATTTCAGACACGCTTCCGGATGCGATGTGATAAAATTAACACCTATTTACGACTGATTACTTTAGCAATTATTTTAGCATCCTAGAATGGATAGGGATATTCCCGAAGTATGTTTTAAAAGCTACACTAAAACTCGGCGCGCTCATTAAGCCTCTATCTAGCTCAAAGAGGGTTTACCAAAATGAGCATCTGGTCAAGGTCTTTATGTTCAATCAAAGAGTTTACCATATTTTTGAAAGCCTTGTTCTGACATTACGAGCGAAATATTTAGGAGTATTCCCGCAGATCAACGATGGTGGTTGAACGAGACTACGATAAAACGCTTACTGGAAAGTTGTTTTGAACCAGTTCCGTCAGGCAAGCGACCCGAAGCATGTAATTCTTGCCAATCGGACCACGTGTGCTGTCTCGATTGTTCAAGTCTACCCAGCTGTGCCAATGGGTGGCGCCAAAGCTGGGAAGTAAACATAACAGTTAAAAAGTTCGTGTGCTTGAGATACCTTTTACAGGCTTGTAGTTTGACATGGTACCCTCTTCATTGCGGCCATTTTGTCTCCTTACACCATGTCGACGAGTAATCACGCGATCATCCTTAACAACGACGACGGCGCCGACGCTGATGACAACAGCAGCAGCAGCAGCAGCAATAACTTTAATATACAATGAAAAAAAAAAAAAAGTTAGTGAATAAACATTCAAGTAAAAAATATTCTCTGTAATTTCATTAGAAAATGTGTTTTTCATACTATAGTATGATGTAGCATATTGGTAAGAACTTTGTCTGTGTAAACGTGGTGCGGATTGTCAATCGGCAAATTGGCAAGTATAAAATGGTTTATGGTTAGTCACTTATGAAACAAATTTTAGATGTTAATAGATCATTACTCAATATTTTCGTTTGGTAAGTAAATATAAACTGAACAAGCAAAGTAAATTTGTAAATATATTTTATTATCTCTATATATTGGAATCGACTCGGAAACGCAAAGAATCCACTTTCCTTAGTGATGAACCTGTTATGGTATAGTGTTCAGTGTGTAGATGGGGTGCTCTCACTTACTGGTCAAGTCTTCATCACGCCAGCGCATCAACAAGCAAGAATCGGGTAGTAGACGCTACACAGTGGGAAAACCAAACAAAGTCTTATCTTATGATGTCAAATACAGATTACAGAGCGCTGTGTCTCAGATTGATATATACTGTAAACTCTATGCAAGCATGGCAGAAATATTTTGACATGCCAAACCAAAACATGCTATGTTGTGGCTGGGAATCCGCGGATAGCTCACACACTGGGGATGAAAGGCCCTTCGGCATGGTCAAAATACTCTATCGCGTGTAAAATCGACTGATGACGTCATCGAGGCTTTCCGGTTAGAGTGGTGGGATTCAAATAATATAGTTCCCGAAATAGTATTCTGTGGTGAATGAAGTCGTCACTCCAGGGGTTTAAATCGTTTTAGCAGTACAAAAATATCATACATTTTGACGATGTACATGTATGGTTTCGCGGAGATCCGTAATAGGATTAGTTCGCGAATTAACACATTTTGCGAACGTGGTTGACAGAGTGGTATTCCAAGTTGCAGTTGATTGAGCAGTTAGTCAAAACGTAAGGAAAACTATAAGTTGTTTCGATATCATAAACAACGAAGACCTGAAGAATCCTCTTCATATCTGACAACCTTTCTTACAACGATAGATTTGAATCTGGCTGTTTTACGAAAAGAAGCTTCAGTGGTGAAACCTGTCCAATCCAACACCCTATGGGACACGACATAGTATACAGTAAAACCTGTCCAATCCAGCATCCTGTGGGACACTACATAGTATACAGTTAAACCTGTCCAATCCAGCACCCTGTGGGACACGACATAGTATACAGTAAAGCTTGTCCAATCCGGCACCCTATGGGACACGACATAGTATATAGTAAAACTTTTCCAATCCGGCACCCTATGTGACACTACATAGTATACAGTAAAACCTGTCTAATCCAGCATCCTGTGGGACACTACATAGTATACAGTAAAACTTGACCAATCCGGCACCCTATGTGACACGACTGAGTATACAGTAAAACCTGTCCAATCCGTCATCTCTTGGGAAATATTTATCAGATTGGAAAGGATTCCAGAATACACAGAATTTATTTCGATTTATTTCTTAGAAATTTAGATTACAGCATTGTATTCGGGGTCGGTTTTGTTTTGTTTTGTTTAACGCGTCCTATTAACAGCTAGGTCATTTTACATGCCTCCATGTGTGTTTTGTAAGCGTGCATGGGTGTTTGTGTGCCGGAGACAGGGTTGGTTTGGTTTGGTTTAGTATCGTTTAATGTCCTATCAACAGCTGTGGTCATTTAAGGACGGCCTACCATGTGTGCAAGATGCATGCGTGTAGTGTTTGCGCGTGTGTTTTGGGAGGCTGCGATATGTTCGTGTTTGTCTCCTTGTGATAGCGCGGAACTGATGCCGACTTTATAGTGCTACCTCACTGAAACATACTGCCCAAGACACCCAGCAGGACACCCCACCCGGGCACATTATACTGACAACGGGCGAACCAGTCGTCCCACTTCTAAATTGCTGAGCATAGGAGTAGAAACTAACATTTTTACAGGCTCTGGTATGTCTTGGCCAGGGGACAGAACCCAAAGCCTTCCTCACAGGGGCGAACGCTCAGCTTAAGGTCAAAAGTGAGGCATTGTTTAGGGAGACATTAGGAAGAAGAAAGTTGTTTAGAAAGAAGAGAAAAGAAAAAAAACAAATTTAGTCGCCTCTTACGATCATGCAATGGGCGGCAGCAGGTGCAATTATTACGCCATACCTGCAAGGTCACGGAGACAGGGTATGTTGGTGTACTTGCCTTTTGGTCTTAGCGCAGATCTGATGCCGACTTTATAGTGCTATCTCACTGAAATACCATGCCGAAGGCACCCAGTAAAACATTCCGCCCGGTTATATTAATACTGACAACGAGTGAACCAGTTATAGTTACTTTTGTATCAGGATTCATTTTTACATTCTTTGGCTTAGTTGTGGGGGAAAAAATCCACAGTAAAAGGAAATCTGTTAGTATGTAGTTTGAATAGGACATCCAGAATGAGTGACTCGAGTTCTTTAACTTCCTAATTTAGAAAAAAGACAACGAGTTTTAGCGATTTTTGTATACAAAATTTCATTTATTTACAATAATAATGAAAACAGATTCTTTCTTTCACGGATGAATAATCTGCAATGGAGAAGCGCCGAAGTCAGATGGCGCCAATTTTCGAACCACTACGTTCCATAGTTCGGGATTTAAACCACGCAGTCAACTGAGTGATCTCAATCAACAGATTGGCTAACGCTCATGGGGTAGTTGGGTAGCGCAATGGATAGCGCACTAGCCTTTCACCAAGGTGGCCGGGGTTCGATCCCGCTATCTAGACATGAAAAGGTGTCGGGTCACCTGCCCGACCATGTGGGTTTTCTCCGGGTACTCCGGTTTCCTCTCACGTTAAGACCCGGCGCGCGCTAATATTCGTGCCAATAACAGTGATTGTTTTAAGTTGAGATAAATAAAGTTTATACATTATATAACGAGTTTGCTAAACCAACACCTCTGTCGTTACTGAATGGCCAGGGAGTTGACGAGTAGGGGTCGACCCATTCAGGTAGATAATGTTCTCTCCAGTAACGGTAGCTAGATACGAAACGAATGTACCTAACTACATGAACACAGAGACCATGCCTATATGTCAAACAGACTTAATGCCATAATATATAAGTGACATTTATTTGGTAAAAACTGTTTTTACATTCTCCAGATTGCTCATGTTTTTATAGGAAGAACAGCTTTAATTTCCTGCTCTCTCGTAATGTTCATAATCGAACGAGGCTATACACAGTATTTGCTTTTTTTAAACATGATGATATACATCTATTCATCAAAATATAAAAATACGATCTGGAGAAGACCAGTAGTGATGATTTAAATAATGTTATGAGTTACTGTAGTTTTTGTTGATTTTGCATAATTTTCTCATTAACATTGAAAGACTTAATTCATCAACAACCACATTTGGATGCGTCAATAAGATTTTGTATTGTTTATCAATCTTGGTCTATTGAGCGATTGATTCAAAGCTATTCAATGTGTTAGTTGAAGTGGACTGCCAAGCGTCGCATTGACAAATATAGAAATGGCGTCATAACCAAACCAAACGAAACGTGAACGCTATTTTCATTTAATAAGTTCGTATACCGATAGTGGAAATGCAATACAAAAGAATATATACGTTTATGATGCCTTTTCCTTCGTGTTCTACCAAGTCATCAGTGCCTGTGTATTTGTTATGACTAGAATTAGTCTTTTTCACTCAACATACGAGATTGTGTGTTGATGTAGCGTACATCAGTAGCCGCTCGTTAGACCCAGACAACAAAACTTCCCGTCAATCTGTGTGATGATAGAGCTTGTCATTTGAACGTTGAGATGTTCTAAATGCAAACCCAGAGAGGAACTAATGACGTCAGAACCAGAGATCACAAATGTCTTCTGGCGTAAATACAACTGTTAGAAATAAATGTACAGCGCATTCATTACGTAACAGACAGACCAACATGAACATCCGTCTTCTGAAATTAATGGCAAGCCAGCTTAATACCCAGAGAGGGGTCATACAAGTTCAAAGATGTCAGTGAATGAAATCGAAATATCTTTAAATGAAACAGAGATACAACTGTTTCTTAAAATAAATTAAAGATATCTCATTATTAACTTTTGATAATAGAAAAATATAAATATAATGGTTATCTTAAATGAACGAAGGATATCTGTCAATGCTTCAAAGATATCTGTGAATACAGAGACGTATGGTAAATATAAAAGAGATATCTTACATAATTTAGATAATATGAGATATATCCAGAAGATTATGAAAGATAGCTATCATGTATTAAATGCTAAGTTGGCTTGTCATAGAAATAAACATTCGATACTTCAAATATTAGTTTAGGGCTTTTAGGGCCCCTTTAAGCCCGTATGTCGTATGATTCCAGAAAATGCCAAAATCTCTTTCTGGCGACCAAACCAAAAGTTCGATATTTTAAGGCGAAATTGACATTTTAAAATTAGAAAAAAGGAATTAATTATTATTGTCTTAATCAATTATTTAGGTAGAATTGAATAATGGATTAGTACATTGTATCTGTTCTGTTTCTTTAGCAAATTCAAATCATCGAAAATATTACTTTCAAACCGAATCACAAAAGGAATTACAGACGATAGTTAACTGCTTCCCTTTACGTGCATTCGATATTTTATGAAGTCCACAATTAAAGATAATTCTATTTGTTTTACAACAGCAATGAAGCAAGTATTTTCAAATTATTTCAATCACTCTTGATGGCGCGGATGGAAGCGCACTGGGGGTCTTAATGTTGGAAGAAGCCGGAGTACCCAGAGAAAAACACGTGGTCGGGCAAGTACCCAATATCTTTTCACGTCTGATCGGTGAGTCAAACCCAAGACCATCTCTATGAAAGGCGTGTGCGCTACCCACTGCGCCCACCGACCATTTGTAAAACCTATGATCATATATTTCATACCTGAATGTACTATATTGCTAGAATATATATTCTACAGATTTATTGTCAGGACAGAACGTTGACAGAGGATGGACAGTATGGCTCTTTCCAGTGGAGGTTGGCTGTAGAGGTTTCCCCGCACAGTCAGTGTGGAGGACACTACAGTCAATAGGACTCACTGGGAGGGCAAGAGCTACCGCCATCAGACGATTGGGAGAGGCTGCAGAGAGAGCATCGTGCTGGCTATGGCACAAACGAGAAGAGCCAATGTGGAAGCCGACATAGACGAGTAGTGGTTTGGCCACCACTACTGACCCACCAGCCGGAGGATGTAGTGATTAAGGGTCGAAACATCTGTTGAGGGCTGGCCATCACCTGATGACATCAAATGAGGCTTCGCGACTAGAATGACAGCAGTGACGGACTACAAGTCAAGGATGTCACAAGATGCAGAATCACCATCATCTGTAAGCAATCATCTACAGATTTATTGTCAGGACAGAACGTTGACAGGTATAGACAGAACATAGGCAGACATGGACAAAACATTTTCCAGTACGACTGTCACATCCCACTTACTGCATTAACGTCAATGGCACAACAAAAGGACAAATTATTGTTACGATAGTCGAGGCTATGACCTTCATCTCAAGGTCACAACCAAACCTTCAACTCAAGGTTAGAATAGTGCAATCACAGGTTTCATCTTTTCTCTGCAAGGTCAAAGCCAAATGAACAGTCATATCAATGATGACCTTCATTTTAAGGTCAAGGTCATGATATTCGTTTCACGGTCTACATCACAAATGAAGCATTCACAGCCTATGTCAAAATTTCAAGGTTTAGTCACAATCAGGACCATTATTTCAATGTCAATGCCAAATCACGACCTTCATTTCAAAATAAAGGTCACAACGTAAACTTTCATCATATAGTCAAATCACATCGATCTCAAAGTGATTAAAGGTCAAAATCAAGTCCTTCATCTCCTTGTCAATGTCATATCTTAAAGTTATGGTCGAGATTAGGATGTCCATCTCAAAGAAATGTTCAGGAACTACCTATCAAGGTCAAGGTCACAATCTTGACATTCATTTCCTGGTCAATGTCACAATCAGGATATCCATTGCAAGGTTATTATAAAACCAAATGTGTCATCACAATGCCAAAATGAGGACTTTCAACTACAAAGAAAAATCACAATAAGGAAGATTACCTTTTGAAAACAATCAGGATCTTCATGTCCAGGTTACAATCTTGTACTCAACTCGAAAGTAAGTAAGGCCACTTTTATTGTATTCATCTCAAAGATAATGTCACAACCAGGGCATTCANCAGAGGATGGACAGTATGGCTCTTTCCAGTGGAGGTTGGCTGTAGAGGTTTCCCCGCACAGTCAGTGTGGAGGACACTACAGTCAATAGGACTCACTGGGAGGGCAAGAGCTACCGCCATCAGACGATTGGGAGAGGCTGCAGAGAGAGCATCGTGCTGGCTATGGCACAAACGAGAAGAGCCAATGTGGAAGCCGACATAGACGAGTAGTGGTTTGGCCACCACTACTGACCCACCAGCCGGAGGATGTAGTGATTAAGGGTCGAAACATCTGTTGAGGGCTGGCCATCACCTGATGACATCAAATGAGGCTTCGCGACTAGAATGACAGCAGTGACGGACTACAAGTCAAGGATGTCACAAGATGCAGAATCACCATCATCTGTAAGCAATCATCTACAGATTTATTGTCAGGACAGAACGTTGACAGGTATAGACAGAACATAGGCAGACATGGACAAAACATTTTCCAGTACGACTGTCACATCCCACTTACTGCATTAACGTCAATGGCACAACAAAAGGACAAATTATTGTTACGATAGTCGAGGCTATGACCTTCATCTCAAGGTCACAACCAAACCTTCAACTCAAGGTTAGAATAGTGCAATCACAGGTTTCATCTTTTCTCTGCAAGGTCAAAGCCAAATGAACAGTCATATCAATGATGACCTTCATTTTAAGGTCAAGGTCATGATATTCGTTTCACGGTCTACATCACAAATGAAGCATTCACAGCCTATGTCAAAATTTCAAGGTTTAGTCACAATCAGGACCATTATTTCAATGTCAATGCCAAATCACGACCTTCATTTCAAAATAAAGGTCACAACGTAAACTTTCATCATATAGTCAAATCACATCGATCTCAAAGTGATTAAAGGTCAAAATCAAGTCCTTCATCTCCTTGTCAATGTCATATCTTAAAGTTATGGTCGAGATTAGGATGTCCATCTCAAAGAAATGTTCAGGAACTACCTATCAAGGTCAAGGTCACAATCTTGACATTCATTTCCTGGTCAATGTCACAATCAGGATATCCATTGCAAGGTTATTATAAAACCAAATGTGTCATCACAATGCCAAAATGAGGACTTTCAACTACAAAGAAAAATCACAATAAGGAAGATTACCTTTTGAAAACAATCAGGATCTTCATGTCCAGGTTACAATCTTGTACTCAACTCGAAAGTAAGTAAGGCCACTTTTATTGTATTCATCTCAAAGATAATGTCACAACCAGGGCATTCATCTCTTGGTCAATGCTGCAATAAGGACCTTTTTATGATACTAAGGACCTAGATGTGACCTTGAAATGAAGGTCTTTGACATATATGTCCTGATTTTGACCTTAGCCATTCAAAAAAGCCACAACTTTGACCTAAACCTGAATGTAATGACCATGACCTTGACAATGAGGTTACAATATCTTTAAAACTAAAGTCCATATTGTTACATCATTGCATTGTCAAGGCAACTGTTTTGATATTCAGGTATAGCTAAACGTCAGAGCTTTCATTATACATGGCAAAGTATTGTCACCGTCAAAATCTTCAATTCCAGGTCACAATCCACAAAGTCAAAATGAAGCACTTTATCTCTGGTGAAGGCCACAATGAAGATCTACATCTCCATTCAAGGCCATAAATGTGACCTTGATCTCAGTCAAGGTCAGTCATACCTTCCTCTCAAGAGTTGATATCACTATCATAACCTTTTAGTTAAAATCTTATCCCTATCTGGGCCCGTATTCATGAAACTGTTCTCATTCTCAAGCATGGTTTTTGTGCTCAAACCAACTTTCTTATAACTGGCTTTAATCATGTCAAATGATCAAAAAGTCAAATGTAAACATTGAAAACAGTATTTGGTTTCAGGTCTTTTCAAAATATTTCCAAATCATTGACAAAACAAGATCTATTTATCCATTTATCAAGTTACAAGAAGAAGAAATTAGGCTTGAGCACAAAATCCATGCTTGAGCATGAGAACAGATTCATGATCACGCGCCCTGGACCTCAACAACAATCTCATCACTGAGCAGCCAGTAAAAATGAACTTTACTGCATTTATGACCTTTGACCCCAAAACTCCAAAACTTTCTGGTCTCTTTTAGTATACATACACGCCGTAGAAAGTTTTGAGATATTCCAGTCATTACTTTGCGAGATTTTTTTTTTTTTTTTTT
>NW_018404701.1:88927-99088 GCF_002113885.1 Mizuhopecten yessoensis
CCCCCCCCCCCCCCTTCACCAACTCCCCGACAACCCTTGTCTGGTTTTGGTACTTCGTTGAACAATAAATCTATAGGTGCTCGTTTCATACTACATACACATGATAATTACAAGTAAACGTCATTAAGATTCGAGCAGACACTTTCTGACAATTAATTCTGTGTGTAGAAGCTTAGTCTGTAAGTTTGGTTGTGGTTGTCTGATGAGCTTTCATCACCCTTTGGAGTGGAATAGGAAATGATCGTTTTTTCCCCCCTGGAGTATTCTAGACCTCTGAGAAGACTCCTCCTCGTCGTACATCTATTTTTCCATTACAATTAGTAAAATCATACGAAGCATTTTGTTTTTCCACGTTCAGAAATAAAAGTACAACTCTAATGGGATTTTTTGGTGTTGTTACTTCTCATAAATAATTCCTCTAATGTTTTTTTCTTCAAAAAGATTGATATATCTTGGGGAACACTTACAGTTGAAAACTGGACTGTAAGTCTACTTCTCTCATCAAAAGTCTTATGACATCACAGTTAATATGACATCACAAACTTATGACATCACAGCCTTATGACATCACAGCCTTATGACATCACAGTCTAATGACATCACAGCCTTATGACATCAGTCTAGTGACATCACAACCCTTTGACATCACAGTCTAGTGACATCACAACCCTTTGACATCACAGTCTAGTGACATCACAGGGATTCTTAATGTGGACGGATAATGGAATGGTTTTGCTGGTGAAGATCATCTTTCTATCAGTAGAAGAAACATCCGAAGGCTGCGGCTACACAGAACAAGGAATCCTGAAAAAATAAAACAGAATCAATATCAATTAGGTGACTAAAATCTGGAGATTTTTTTTATATACTGTCAACTTCTGGTTTACCTGTGCTAATTAATACATGTGGGTGCACATTCACATATCAAATTTGAATGAAAACAATCAATCAAATTTCATGATTTCAATCTTATTTTATAAAGGTTTTTTGTTAAATAAATTTGAAACATCCATAATTAGTGGTTAAGATGAAGATCCATTCCTAAGACTGATCCACCTGCACCATACATTGTAGGTTCCAATTCAGCACAGCGAGATTTAGTATTACACATTTCATTCTGTTCCTATATGTGTCACTTCCTGTTTCAGTGAAAGCACTATATTTTAAAAAATGGGATCACAAGTCATTATTCCATTTACACATAGGAATATGAGACAAATCTGTTAAAACATTCATGTCTGTTAACACTTTTTGGCTTATTTTGAGACAAAAATCACGTAAAAGGAACCGACTGATGTCTATTGAATTATTCTACTTTATCTTTTCTGTAGGCCATGGGATTTTACTACTGGTTGTAGGAATGCTTTAAAAACATAAAATCAAATCATTTAAGATTTTATGATATTCATATATATGTATATAGTGACCAGGAAATAAGACGTGAAATTTAACAGCAATAAAAACAAAATGTTGAAAATGTTCAGAATTTCAAACAGATTCAAGTTTTTATTGGCTTAAGTCAACCTTACAGCATAGTGCCACACATGTTGAAACATTTTTTAAATTTCTTCTGAGTATTAATTATCTCCGGGATCTCTCCCCACCCTGGTGTGATCGTGTCAGTGAGTGTGCAGTAATTATATAACTATAAATTGTAATCTTTTTACTTGGCACCGTCAAGTATCTCTATTTTCATTCCATTTATACCGTAGAATGTGGAGAATGAACTCTACAACCCCAACACTTTTTCATTCAGTATAAACTTGTAAATCTAGCCAATAAACAAAAATGTCCTGACTGACAAGGTTCAAATATGACTACAAACCAAACTACCCATCCTAACTAGGGTTTTACTGTGCTTATGAATAAAAGTGACCGAACATATATTAAAAACCTTTCAGTGTACTCATAAAAAAGGTATCTGGCATGGACTAACAAGGGTACCATTGAACACACAAACCAAGGCTCCATTGCTTACAATTTGTTTATAAAAACAAGGTTCCACTGTGTACAGTGTACACAAACCAGTGTCCAGACAAGCAAGGTTCCACTATGTACAGTGTACACAAACCAGTGCCCAGACTAGCAAGGTTCCAATGTGTACAGTGTACACAAACCAGAGTTCAGACTAACAAGGTTCCCCTGTTTACAGTGTACACAAACCAGTGTTAGGACTAACAAGGTTCCACTGTGGACAGTGTACACAAACCAGTGTTCAGAGTAACAAGGTTCCACTGTGTACAGGGTACACAAACCAGTGTTAAGACTAACAAGGTTCCATTGTGTACAGTGTACACAATGGAACCTTGTTAGTCTTAACACTGGTTTGTGTACCCTATACACTGTGGAACCTTCTTAGTCTGAACACTGGTTTGGGTACACTATACACAATGGAACCTTGCTTGTCTGGACACTGGCTTGTGTACACTGTACACAGTGGAATCTTGTTAGTCTGATTTGTGTACACTGTACCCAGTGGAACCTTGTTAGTCTGGACACTGTTTTGTGTACACTGTACACATTGGAACCTTGCTAGTCTGGGCACTGGTTTACGTACACTATTCACAATGGAACCTTGCTAGGCTGGACACTGGTTTGTGTACACTTTACACTGTGGAACCTTGTTAGTCTTGACACTGGTTTGTGTACAATGTACACAGTGGAACCTTGCTAGTTTGGACACTGATTTGTGTACAATGTACACAGTCGAACCTTGTTAGTCTGGACACTGACTTGTGTACACTGTACTCAGTGGTACCTTGCTAGTCTGGACAATGGTTTGTGTACACTATACCCAATGGAACCTTGCTAGTCGGGACACTGGTTTGTGTACAGTGTACACAATCCAGTGTCCAGACTAGCAATGTTCCATTGTGTATAGTGTACACAACCCAGTGTCCAGACTAGCAATGTTCCATTGTGTATAGTGTAGACAAACCAGTGTCCAGACTAACAAGGGTCCACTGTGTACAGTGTACAGAAATCAGTGTCCAGACTAACAACATTCCACTGTGTACATTGTACACAAACCAGTGATCAGACTAACAAGGTTCGACTGTGTACATTGTACACAAACCAGTGTCAAGACTAACAAGGTTCCACTGGGTACAGTGTACACAAATCAATGTTCAGACTAACAAGGTTCCCCTGTTTACAGTGTACACAAACCAGAGTTCAGACTAACAAGGTTCCATTGTGTACAGTGTACTCAAACCAGTGTTCAGACTAACAAGGTTCCCCTGTTTACAGTGTACACAAACCAGTGTCAAGACTAACAAGGTTCCACTGGGTACAGTGTACACAAACCAGAGTTCAGACTAACAAGGTTCAAATGTATACAGTGTACACAAATCAGTATCCAGACTAACAAGGTTCCACTGTATACAGTGTACACAAATCAGACTAACAAGGTTCCACTGTATACAGGGTACACAAATCAGTGTTCAGACTAACAAGGTTCCACTGTATACAGTGTACACAAATCAGTGTCCATACTAGCAAGGTTCCACTGTGTACAGTGTACACAAATCAGTGTCCAGACTAGCAAGGTTCCACTGTGTACAGTGTACACAAACCAGTGTCTAGACTAACAAGGTTCCACTAATTGCTAGAAATCTAAATTTATTGAAAGTACTTTACACTGATGAGCTTTTATTAATATCTTCAAGGATTTTTGTAGGAGTGAGATATCCTTCAGATGAAGTTGTACAATTGCTTTTATATCCTTGTAACAATAAACATTATATAGGGTAAATTAAAAAATTAAAAATTCTGATAATGTGTCATTCATGTAACTTAACAAAATTATTCTGAAATCGAATTATCACTTAGTTGCATGGAAAATCTAATTTTGTCTACGGAATAAAGTAAGGCTAAATTTTGCTCCTTGTAATATGAACTCTTTCTCCTAGGCCCAAACCTATTTTTGTCTTAGATTTTTTTTTTCGTAGTGCAGAAAGCAATTTTGTAGAAGCAGAGCTGTAAAGCTCAGACATGGATAAATAGGATTCCCTTTGTAACATGTTAATAATGACATGTAGTAACAGGAGAAACGAGAGCTCTATCAGTAACAGACAGCACTCCATCCTGAAACAAAGCCCAGAATTTCTGTACAAGCATCTTGAAATCGGCTTATCACATATTTTGTCTGAGCATGTGACCACAAATTCATTAAAGCCAGCTGATCATTTCTGGTGTTATCAATGGTAGGTGAAACACTGTCCTCCAAATTATATCAAATTTTACCCAGTGAATTATTTTTGGGTTTATAGTCCATTATTGTTCTGAATGCAGTATAAAGGCATCTTCCTCGGAGGATCATTTTAGAGATCTTGTATATTTTCCCCACATTAACAACAACCAACCACTTGAGTATATACTCCTTGTAAATTGTGTAAGAATAGATATGCGCAAGACATTTAAAATCATGGTCATCCCTATTTGATGTAAAATCATAAAACCCATGAGGTAAAGATGTACATTTAGGTTTAAAGTAACGGTTTTAAGTAGCAGTTTGTAAGGTTTGGCCTAGCTAGTTTGTGTTTTATGTCCTATCAACAACTATAATGGTCATTTATGGACGAGCCAGGTTTAGGTGGTGGAGGAAAGCTGGAGTACCCAGAGAATAGCCACCACCCTGTGGCCCAGTACCTTGTAACTGCTCCGCCCTAGCCCCTGGGGATGGGGCAGGAATCCCAATTTTACAAAGTAATACTCTCATTCCCCAAAGATGATTCTGACTAAGTTTGAGTAATTTTCTGCTGAAAATGGATAAAAAAATACCCAAAAGTGTTATTTCACCTAAATAAACTATAGTAAACTTTACCCCCTCCCCAAGGGAGAATGGATAGCTCGGGGTCCTGAAATTTACGATTTAAATAAAGCCCTTGATGATTTTCTTTCCATGCAAAGAAAATAGTGTAGTACCTCTGAGTCTGGAGGAGATTTTTTTTGAAATATTGGTTAATTTTCCCTTTGGGGCCCCGCCCTGACCACAGGGGGTTGGGGTAGGAATCCCAATTTTACAATTTTGTAGCCTCATCTACCAAGGATTATCCTGACCAAGTTTGAAAAACATCCATACGCTGGTTCTTGAGAAGAAGTTGAAAATGTAAAAAGTTTACGCACGACGATGGACTTGCTCAAGTGACCTAACAATGCCCATGCCTGCTAATAAGCCCACTCATGATATATTAAAATACCTTTCAGTCAAAATGCAACAAATATTATTCCATTAGTCTGTAATAAGCCCTGCGCCCCTTCTTTTGAGTCGGAGATTTTGTGTTTGACCCTCGATCGTATTGACTGCAAGATGAGTACGATGCGATAACCTGATAAACCTGACACAGTATGGACACCAACAAACACTGTGCTCTAGGTCTCCATATTCGTCATATATTTGTATACAGCACCACATCGAAGTACACAGAATTATTACATAACAGCAATCAAGGTATTGCTAATTCATAACACACATCCGATACTCACATTCATAAAAATATCCTGAGCATAATTGTCTGTGTCTGAGTCCCAGAAACATCTGCATCCCATCCTGAAATTTAAAAAGGTGGATGAATAGGCAGACAATCAATACTAATCACGACAACACTTGTTCAACTTAATTATTTAATTATAGATTCTAACATTATAATTTGTTTGTGAATAGGCAGACAATCAAGACTAATCACGACAACACTTGTTCAACTTCATTATTTAATTATAGATTCAAAGGTAGAACAGTTTTCCATGAAACCTGTCTTTAACTTGTTCACCCCTGAAATTTCATACTGAACTATTCCAGGGTTGGCATTGGAAGAGTACAAATGTGTCTTCAGGGGTGAATGAGTTTATGATATTGATAGGGAAGAACCGCTTAGTCAGGTATGGAAGTGTGTGACACTAAAGCCAGGGTAGAATACGAAGAAACAAGTCCTAGTTTGGGATCATAAATTCATGTCAGAAAGTACAGAATGGCTTTAAAGTCAGTTGTTGGTAAAGTCAAGTTTCTGTTAAGTCAGGAGTGAAAAAAGTATAGGGTATTGGTAAAATCAGGTGAGTTTTGACACCCTTCCTGGATGGAGTGAAGGTTAATTTTCAACATTCTTGTAGCAGATACTAGAGTATTTCATCTCAAGAGGCTGCTATCTTTCTGAAATACCAGTTTCCATTGGTCACAGTACAAGGTATTGGAATGAACAACAAAGATTCTGTTTACAACACAAGTGATCATGATTACAGATAAAGGGTGACAATCTCATGAAAGTAACTAGGAGCTCTGCTCCATTTAGCAACTTGTGCATCAAAATTTTGTACTACATCCTGTACTGCACCAAAATCAATGCTGTGGATATAGCAGTGGTGTGCTATCTCTTTCAAATACAGGTAACCAGATTTACTGCAATTTTCCTAATCATCCGCAGACGGCTCGTTTAGTGTATCAGATATATACCACAGCTAAGGACACTACCATAGTCAAAATAAGAAAGTAAAAATTTAATGTGATCTCTGTATTACATTGCAACAGTAGGAATAAACTGCCTGATACGTCCAATGTTCATTATCTTGTTGTAACAGGATTTTACAATAGCATTTACTTGTTTTTCCACATTCGCTGAACTAATGAAGTATAGCTTTAGTTTGTTCACAGCTATAAGACTGTCTCCATAGCTTTGGCAACAGCCTTCAGCTGGAGAGCAATCGAAAACCTGACAGATATGACCTTACATTATGTTCCATGTCAGAATTCGGTCTCGCTCCGCAATAAGTGCCAGAGAATTACATATAATAGACAACATATACATACATAAAAGCAATGCAGCATTATAGCATTAAGTTGATTCAGATGGACCAGGCATTATATAATTACGTGCACGTGATGAGGAAAAAAATGTGAAAATCGGTCAAATATTTTGTTCAGAATCTCGAACATTTAAGACAGCAGAAATTACATATTCTGAGGTATGAAAATAATATTCATCTCCGTTTTATAGCAATTTCTCATTGGTAAAATGGAATTATCCTAGATATGAAATAATAACATAGTATTACAATTTTTGTCAGAATAAAACTGGCCACATATACATAGAGTTATATACAAATAAATCAAAGAGGAAAAAAAATGTATATATATGCATTGTCAAAAAACAGCCGTTTCGGAAAAGAGTGATAGCCATGCTCATTATGTACATTTTTACCGCACAACCCCAGCCGATTGTAATTGATAAACAATAACAAATTGTTTCGTAACAATACAGTGGTGCTAACAAATGTTCTTGGCAACTTTTCAGGGCAGATGTTAGATGCATCTAAATATACAAGTGGAGTGTCTACTATGGTAGCTCTGGCAGATAACACCTATTATCATGTTCCATGTCGGAATTCGGTCTCGCTACGCAATAAGTGCCACAGAAGTGCATATCAAAGGAGACATATATACACACATAAACGCAATATCAAAACATATTTGTTGATGAAGATAGAGTGAGTAGCTTGATGCATTTTCATCTGCACATTCACACATTTCATTGACGAGGCGTTTTATCCTAACCTCACTTGTACATATCAATTACAAACATCAAAGGAATATCTAGGCATTATTAAGGACCCCTGTCCCCCTGCACTGTAGTTTTTCGTATAGACGTTATATAACCTCCCCTTAATTTCTGTTTGGATATAACTATAGCGCAGTTGGGCCCTAACACTTCCGATGACAAGGAAGTTCAGTGGGTAAGAGTGATAATATGACAGGCTGTAGTCCAGGGTTGGAATCCCGTTCTATCCTCACTAAAATTTTACATTCAGAACACTATTGTTGATTATATATTATTTATTTCATCTTCATAATTTTTTCATTTAAGTCCCACAAATTATGGTTTTCATTTCAGAAATGATTTATCAAAGCTATAGCCATGCCAGAAAAACAGTTTCCAACACTTGGCTACAGCTTTTGGCAGTGTATGGTACTCAGATATCCTTAACTGTCATTGGTCAGAAGTGTATGGTTACATCTCATATCTGCATATTGTAAATTTTTAAACATTAAATAGAGGTTTCCCAACACGTGATACTTGTTTATCAAATTTATCTAACTCGAGTTAGTTAATCTTCAAATTGTATAAAGGCACGAGATTTACCGAGTGTCTTTTACAATTTGATAATTAACTAACTCGAGTTAGATAAACATGATAACCTACCATCACGAGTTAGGGGACCTGTTTCTCCCATAACGTTCGTATTTTATCTGAAAAAACACATTTTCCCCTTGGACAAATACATCATGTATGTTTTGGATGGGGGAAACAACTGACAGGTTGAGGATTTACCCCACTTACAAGACACCTATACACATGCTAGCTTTCAGGACAGCATGCTGAGAAAGCATCTTCTCAAAATCAACTTTGCAGTTAAACTCAACTGCAGTTTGTTCCCCATTCATTAAATTACCGCAGAAAACTTGTCAGTCATTTTTTGCAAGATCTTTCTTACACTAATTCACCTTCGTACAGCAAACTTAAGACAGAAAGCTGCGAGATCTGGTCACCGCAAATACCATCAAACTTCTAAACTCTAAGAACATAAACTTTAATATTTTGTTTTAATTCCAAATTTCATCTCATTAGTTCTAAAGTTTGATTTTTTGTACGTTAATTAATTTTTTAAATGATTTAAATCAAGGTTTGAGGAAATACTGCTGTTAAAATAGATCTGATTTTGACAATTAATTGAGAATATATGTCCCTGAAGTCAGGAAGTTCTGTGATTCCTGGGGTCCTTTTTTTTTTTAATCGGACATACTAATGATATACATGTACGTCTTGGTGTGTACATCTGTAACTAGATATCTGTACGATTTACGCTGTAAAAGTATGCAGAAATGTTATGAAGCTGCGCTTCAGCAACACATTGGAACCTATACAATCAGCTTATTTTAGGAAGGTTGCGCAAATGGCAAGCCACCAGAGTTTGTTGATAAAGAATCTCCCAAGAACTGACTGAAACGGAGTCATTAAAAATCAACTTCGATCACGAAACAGCTATATTTTCGGATTTATTTGACCAGTTTTTCTTCTCAGACTTCGAAACCTCTAGAAGCTAGCTGACATTCTTGCATTACTCGTTAAGTAATCAGGCATAACAAAAACAGAAACTATCAAATATAAAACAAACAGAAAACACAACCGAGGCTCATTCTTACGACAGACCCAAGATCTATCAATTTCTACCCACACAATCGCATAAACACTTTTTGCACTGAAATGCACATGGATGAAGAAAACATGGACACAAATGTTATGCCTTTATCTCTAGACCTTGCCAGCAGAACTGAAGCAGAGATAAAAGGTATGTGCACAGTGCAATCCTTTCCTCTTTTCTTTCCTACTTATATATATATATATATATGTGATGTTGTAAATTTGCACAAAATTAATTCCTAGCATAAATAGTTCGTTCCCCAGTGGAAAATTTTCGGCAGCGAAAGAAATGGCCATTACATTAATAGGACAAAATTTTATGCAAGCTATTTTTAAAAATGTTTTATTACTTTTGACATTTTTATAAAATAAGGTAATTTCCAACACAAATTTTCTATCTAAATCACATGAACACCTTTTAATGTATACCACTGAATAATAGTTGTTTGAAATTTCAGTTCATGAAAAAACCCAAAAAACGTTGAACTCAAGAGCCTCTTGTTAAACGTCAATCCTGCATTTCGCCAATGTTGCTATCCAGGAACTTTAATTGCACAGTATAAAAATGAAGGATGATAACCTTGAACAAGAGTGCTGCGGAGCGGAACAATATACACCCGTCGAATGCCATATAGTGTTATATACTTTCTTACATTGAAATAAGATCTGCATCATTCTAAGAGTGGTTAGCTGACATGCTATAAAAAAATGTAGGAGAAAATCTCCAGACAAAAAATAAAATACTGAAATAAACAAAGGGCAATAACTTTTGAAAAAATCGTTGAATCAAAATTCTTTTAAGGGAGACACAACTTCATATCATGATGATAATGTATACCAAGTTTCAAAGAGATCTGTAGAACAAGAGGCCCATGGGCCTTAACGGTCACCTGATATATTTATACAGAGAGTTGATTTTGTTTTTAACATGAACAGAAATATTATTCAAAGTGACAAAAAAACAATAAAA
>NW_018404701.1:99944-114549 GCF_002113885.1 Mizuhopecten yessoensis
ACTATTTTTGTTGACCTTTGTCCATGGAAGGTCCCTGCAAAATTTCATTGAAATTGGTTCAGGGGTTTTGGAGAAGAAGTCAAAAATGTAAATTGTTTACGGACGCACGACGGACAACGACGGACAAAAGGCGATCGCAATAGGTCACTTGAGACTTTGTCTCAGGTGACCTAAAAATGTAGGAGGAGATTGCCAGACAAAAAATCAAATACTGAAATGAACATAGGGCAATAACTTTTGAAAAATCGTTGAATCAAAATTCTTTTAAGGGAGACACAACAGCATACACAATGTATCATGATTATTTAGCCTACTAAGTTTCAAAGAAATCATTCAAAAAATGTAGGAGGAGATCTCCGGACAAAAAAAATCAAATACTGAAATGAACAAAGGGCAATAACTTTTGCAAAAATTGTTGAATCAAAATTATTTTAAGGGAGACACAACTTCATATCATGATTACAATGTATACCAAGTTTCAAAGAGATCGGTCAGCTGGCCGGCCGGACAACCCCATACCATAATACTTCTGTCAAATTTGACGGGCGTATAAAAAGGGAGAAAATCTAACTCAGAAAATAATTACCCCCCCCCCCCCCCCCCCGCTAAATCATCTATACAGAAAGGAGTATATACTTCCAGTTAAAGAAAATGAACAAAAAGGAAAAAAATATCTCTGAAGTGGAATTCTCCTTCGTGATTTTAACTGATGTAGAATATACTCAATGAAAAGACGATATGTTTAGCAGCGACACAAAAATCATGGAACACATTTTACCCTAATGTTGAGGGCTTAAAACTTGATAACACCCAAAAGTCGATCGGAAACCATTATAAAATATCCATCCTAATTTGAGTTTGACGTTTCATCCAAGAACGGGCCCTAGCTCTTTTAACTTTTACAGTGTAGACGAAACGAACACAAGCTGTTTCAGACTCGAAAACATTCACGTGTAAAAGTTCTTACTGCCGTTTGATTGTAACCACAGAGTGGGTTGGTAGAGCTATCTTAGGACTGTGCAACAGAAATATAAGAACTGTATGTATATAGTTCGTTTAATTTCGTGGGGCTAATATATATTTCACTGTTGTCCTGATCAGGACTAATTTGAAGGGATTCAATTTAACGTACCATTGCCAGGTAGAAATATTCTGCTCATGAGGGTAATTTTGGTTTTTTCAGTTAATGGGATTTATTTTACAAGTGTTTTATGAAAATAACACAAAATACGATTTTGAACAGGTATTTCATCTCCATTGCTCGCCAGAAAAAGGATTAACCCTTTCACTCCTGTAGACCATAATGGACTCATCCATATCAATGCATGGTAGAGTCTACTAAAGTTACATAGGGGTGAAAGGGTTAACAGCTCTTTTCATTCATATCTACTTATTCATGCTATTAAGATTGGCCAAGTATTTAATTTCGCGCTATATATGGTGACCGTTAATACAGCGAAATGAAATTCCCCTGCGAAAATTACCAACTATACAAATTTTTTTTGTATCTGATCATCTTATTCTACCCATGCAATGATGTGATCAGACAATAATTTATTCCGATGATTCTAGTTGGTTGAACATGTACTTACCTGGACGATACGAAGGAAGTGAAATTTAGACATTATACTGTACTTACTTGACACCCTCCCCTCGCTGTTCTCCTATCACCACTTGGACAATGAATTTATACCGGTCATATCCCAAATCTGTCAAATAGAATGGAAAATAATGTAGAGAAAGAATACAAACAGGTCAATCAAATCAATCATAAAACACAATGGTATATGATTGGAGATGAACAAATTAAATGTCCCACACCAGTATTGCATACTGGGAAATTTTCGCTGCAGTTAAACTTTTAACCTTTTTTGCCCTCTGTTATAACAACAAATTTATCAAGACAGCGTATCTGCCCGGACAGTGGGCTTGGTCACAGTGTAGGGTGGGCTTGCTGACAGTGTAGGGTAGGCTTGCTGACAGTGTAGGGTGGGCTTGCTGACAGTGTAGGGTACCCGCTGGGCTTGCTGACAGTGTAGGGTGGGCCTGCTGACAGTATATAGGGTATGGACTTTGCAGCTAACAATGTATAAATCAAATTTTCTATTTGAAGCTATGTTAATTTTGTTCATGTTGATGTATATTAGAAATATAAGGAATCACTTTGCGACTTTTCTTCATGTACATGTCTCTGTATATATTTCACTGTGTTTCCCTGTTTTGCCTTCAAACAACTTTGTAGTTACACGTGTGCAAGTAAAATTTTGATTTTTGTTGTTGTTGTTTTTAATGTACAGCCATACTATATACTTTGTCATTTCATATGAAGAGCGAAAATAACAGTGGGCCAATATGAATATACATATTTTACCTGTGAAGGGCGAAAGTTTCCGAGTATACCATAAAAGTGTACAGGATTAACCAATTTAATTAATATCAATGATACAATTCATAAAGTTCTATCACATCTCAGAGGAAATGAGACTGACTCCTCACAAAATTTGTGATGTACTCTAAACATTGCTGTCTCTCATAACAACCATTTATTATTCAAGTGAGTACGTATGTATATGTACCACAAGTACCCTGGACATAGTGTGTTACAGTTATCTCCCTTAACAATTCTTTAATCAATGTGCACATATTTTGGTGTTCCTTTTAAATGTGTCATTAGGTAGCTATATAGTGATATCCAAGTTCAAAGAATCATGCATGAAGATATTTATCAAGGTCATTAAGAGTGAGTCTTTCAGAAAGAAGATTTAGGTAAAAGAAAAACTTACGCATATAACTGCAAAAATCTTTTTGCCTTAGTGTGTCCCATCCTATTTTAACTTTGCCTTCTTGCCTCTGTGTGTTGTATCCTATTTTAGCTTGGCCCTATTGCCTTAGTGTGTCTTATCATATTTATTTTGCTTGGCCTACATGTTTATGCGTGCATGAGTGTGTTGCGTAGGATATGTGCATGCATGCATATTTATTTATAATTATTCTCTTCTGTATAACCACATTAACTTTGCACTGTTATGTAATTATTGTGTTGTTTTGCTGTGTATTTTAAGTTGTACTGCTTAAACAATAAACAAACTGAATGGAGTGTTTTAATTAGCCTTACATCCCCGCCACCCCTTCCAATAATCTACATCCTAACCCATCTATTCAGTTTGTTTAACCTTTTTGCCCTAATGTGTCCTAACCTAATGATATCTAATACTAAACTTGGCCCTCTAGGTCCTAGTGTGTCCTAACCTAATGATACTTAACACTAAACTTGGCCTTCTAGGTCCTAGTGTGTCATAACTCGTCTACTTAGCTTGGCCTTCTAGGTCTTAGTGTGTCCTAACTCGTCTACTTAGCTTGGCCTTCTAGGTCTTAGTGTGTCCTAGCTCGTCTTCTTAGCTTGGCCTTCTAGGTCCTAGAATGTCCTAACTCGTCTACTCTGAGCTTGGCCTTCTAGGTTCTAGTGTGTCCTAACTTGTCTTTTCAGCTTGGCCTTCTAAGTTCTAGTGTGTCCTAACTCATCTATTTAGCTTGGCCTTCTAGGTCCTAGTGTGTCCTAACTCATCTACTCAGCTTGGCCTTCTAGGTCCTAGAATGTCCTAACTCGTCTACTCTGAGCTTGGCTTTCTAGGTTCTAGTGTGTCCTAACTCGTCTACTTAGCTTGGTCTTCTAGGTCCTAGTGTGTCATAACTCGTCTACTTATCTTGGTCTTCTAGGTCCTAGTGTGTCCTAACTCGTCTTCTTAGCTTGGCCTTCTAGGTCCTAGTGTGTCATAACTCGTCTACTTATCTTGGTCTTCTAGGTCCTAGTGTGTCATAACTCGTCTACTTATCTTGGTCTTCTAGGTCCTAGTGTGTCATAACTCGTCTACTTAGCTTGGCCTTCTAGGTTCTAGTGTGTCTTAACTGGTCTAGCCTGAGCTTGGCCTTCTAGGTTCTAATGTGTCCTAACTCGTCTTCTTAGCTTGGCTTTCTAGGTTCTAGTGTGTCCTAACTTGTCTTTTCAGCTTGGCCTTCTAGGTCCTGGTGTGTCCTAACTCGTCTACTTAGCTTGGTCTTCTAGGTCTTAGTGTGTTCTAACTCGTCTACTTAGCTTGGTCTTCTAGGTCCTAGTGTGTCCTAACTCGTTTACTTAGCTTGGTCTTCTAGGGCCTAGTGTGTTCTAACTCGTCTACTTAGCTTGGTCTTCTAGGTCCTAGTGTGTCATAACTCGTCTACTTAGCTTGGTCTTCTAGGTCCTAGTGTGTCATAACTCGTCTACTTAGCTTGGCCTTCTAGGTCCTAGTAGCTTGGCCTTCTAGGTTCTAGTGTGTCCTAACTTGTCTACTCTGAGCTTGGCCTTCTAGGTTCTAGTGTGTCCTAACTCGTCTTCTTAGCTTGGCTTTCTAGGTTCTAGTGTGTCCTAACTCGTCTACTTAGCTTGGCTTTCTAGGTTCGAGTGTGTCCTAACTCGTCTACTTAGCTTGGCCTACTAGGTTCTAGTGTGTCCTAACTCGTCTTCTTAGCTTGGCCTTCTAGGTCCTAGTGTGTCCTTACTCGTCTACTTAGCTTGGCTTTCTAGGTTCGAGTGTGTCCTAACTCGTCTACTTAGCTTGGCCTACTAGGTTCTAGTGGGTCCTAACTCGTCTACTTAGCTTGGCCTTCTAGTTCCTTAGTGTGTCCTATCTTGACTACTTAGCTTGGCCTTCTAGGTCCTTAGTGTGTCCTAACTCATCTTTTTAGCTTGGCCTTCTAGGTTCTAGTTGGTCCTAACTGGTCTACTCAGCTTGGCCTTCATGCCCTAAAAATGAGTTATTCCTGCTGACCTTGAAACAGATCCAATTTCTTGTACATAGAACGCTGCTAATCTGCCAAGAATTGTTTTGAAGCAGAATTTCATTACCCTTTCAGTATAACGTTTTTTTGACAAAAGTAAATAGACAAGCACACATGTATCTCCTCACATCAGAGGGCCCACTGGAAAAATCCTGATAGCATCGTGGGATCCACTCATCAACACAATATGAACTGGTTAGATTAAAGATAAGGACATTTTTTTGCTAAAAGACAACAGGGCTGTCAGCAATTTAAAGGTAAGTAGGATGTGCAGCAATTAAGACATTTAGGGTTACTGACAAGTCTGACAAGGAAAAGTCTGCTTCTGAGGATAACATATGCAGGTTTATGAGAGCTTAGGTTATATGCTAGTAAGGGAGCAATGAAATTGCTAGACCCAAATTAAGTATCATAAATAATAATGGTGACCTTGACCGTTATCTTGACCGAAAACCGTTGAAACACAAAACTGTTCAAGGTATTCTCATGCATGACCAAGATATGAACTTTGATCAAAATTCCATGCATGAGTGAGGTTAGGGGATCGAGTGATGGCAAAATGTGAACATACGTACAAACGAACAAACTTACAAATGGACTTTTGGGACATTAGAACAGTAAAGGTTTACTGCACCTATAGTCACTTTAAAAAGAAAAAAAGAGGTTCATATAGGTTCCATAAAAGTAAAAACAAGAGGTTTAGTTGGCCTGTATAGCCTACGAAAAAGTGAGACCACAACAAAATGGTCATTGGGCCAAAATTGAAAAACTGAAACAGTGAGGTTAATTACGTGGGCTTATAGACCAAGTTAATGTTAGAACAAGATGTTTATCAGTTCTGTAGTTTTCTCCTGTTCTAGAAATTGAAAACATATCTTGTAAGTTCCATAAGTTAAGTAAGTGTCAAATTGTTAAACAGTTCCCATGGTCATATCAAAGTGTTTTTAAAATGACCCCAAGTTTCTACATTAAAATACCACACAATCTGTTAAAAAATATGTCTGTTTGAGATATTTGGTTTCCTTTTAGGATTTCACCGTTGATTCAGCCAATCAGAGATCGTGTTTCAAATATCACCAGATGATATAACAACCTCTTGCCTGGATTACTTGGATCACAACTCAACTGACGAAATCGAACTAATGGACTAAATTATTTTATTTACATTACAATGCAGACTTTCTTTGTAATGCATAAACTTGGGAATACAAAATCGCATGAATTTTGCAGTTGATGTATAATAAATCTGTGTATGGCATTAATCACTAAACTTTGATTATTTATCCAGATTCCAGAACAACCAGCTTCCCTAAAGTAGATCCCGTTCTGTACTTCAGACTTGTTTGATCGGCGGAATGTTGCTAGTGTAAATGCTGGCCTCCGCTCGGAAATGACATTAATGGATTGCAGGGAAATCTCCGATGTAACTTTAACACCCTGTCTTTTAAATATTCGTATCAACACGATCTAGTAAACATTTTACCACGCCACGATGTGCTACAGCATACCAGAACAGGCACTTTAAAGAATCTCAGAATATGCAAGTATTTGTATACTGTGAAATCAGATATTTTTGGTAGGGGCCCAAATTTCGTGGTTTTCCGACAAAACACCATTTCGTGGGTACATGAGTTCATGGATTACAAGTACCCACTCAAACAGAGAATTGCTTTATATCAAAGTTGTAATTACTTCGTGGACCTATGAATTTGTGGATGCATAAAGATTACACATATGTAATCATCGAAATTAAAAAAAACACGAAAATTAGTAAATTCACAGTACTTCGCTTTGTTGTGTACATTTATAGAGAGATTTTTGTTGTTGTGTACAATATTTGTGTAGTTCTACTGTGTTAAGGTTCCTGTATTTGTACAATATATTAAGATATTCAGGTTTTCGTTAAGTAGTAGTATTTTTTGGCAGAGCTGTTTATATCATTTACGGATTCCTCTCACACCATTTCACTCAAACAGTGCAAGTTGAATGCATGCCTGTTTTTCGATTCAGGTAAACTTATAAGAACACTCACGATCAGATATCAGCAATGGCCTTGCCATGTGCCTGACTGCATGTACTCCCTATGATCTATTTTTAGTGAAAGTGACCTGGACCTTACAAAACTTTTAAACCCCTATTGCACATCTACAAAGATATATCTCAATGTTTTCATAGTGTATCAACATTTCAAATTTCAGAAAGATTAGTCTTTTGGATTCCGAGATATCTTGTGTAACGAAAGTGTGGAAAGGCTGACAGATGGACAGAAAGCCCCAGTGACTACTATAGGGCACCAACATCTTCCATGCAGGGCCCTATTATTTTGGTTTTTGAATTGTTTGTGTTTTATGTCCTATTAACAGCTATGGTCAATTAAGGACGTGCCAGGTTTTGGTGGTGGAGGAAAGCCGGAGTTCCCGGAGAAAAACCACAGATCTACGGGCAGTACCTCGCAACTGTCCCAGGTAGGTCTCGAACCCTCGACCCAGTGGTGGAGGGCTAGCTAGTGGTAGCAAAACGTCAAGACACCTTTACCACTTGGCCACCGCCACCCCTCATAAATCATTCACCCCTGAACTTTCATAATGAACTTTTCCAACCTTTGAATTGGAAGAGTTCAAATGTGTCTTTAAGGGTGAATGAGTTAATCTGGTTTTAGATACAGACAGAAGATAGGTAAGCGTCCTTGATACTGAAGTGAGCATGCATAAGTAGCAGCTGTTAACCTGCCCCCACTATATCAGAACCTTCCAGGCACAGACACACTTGGTCAGTCTCTCCGATCCCAAATGCATCCAACTGTCCCACGGTAATGATGAAGATGGTCGTCTTCCCAAAGAAAGGATGAACTGACAACAACACCGGAAGTTTACTATCTTTTACATAACACATTGTACATATCTCTCTTGTATTACATAAGAGTTGGCCCCCTGAAGATTCAGGGATTTTCGTTCACATGTCTACTACTTGGGGGACATTGAACAGACCAAAATAGATCTTCTGCCCCCATTGCAACACACTTGGCTTAAATCTTTCCTTTCTTTCTTCACTGTCCTGCCTTTCTGTGTCGTGCTGCCTGAGAACCATGGCGAACACTTAAGGATCATCTGTCAGTCATCACACGTTGTCGATGGCGGCGGCAGTCACATTTAAGTTTTCCAGACTTTTTTTGCCACCATATACCATATCAATTTGCAACTTTGTATGTGGCTTAATCATAATAGATTACCGATTACGAAAAGATATTGATGAGGATTCTGTTGGAGAAGTACACAAATGTGTATGTTTGTAATCAAAGCACTGGGACGCTAGCGTACAATATAACGAAGTAAACATTTAACAGAATCTGTTACATATGAATCATTGAATGAGAAAAAAAATGCAAACGATGCATTTTACAAGTAAACATCTTTGAAGAGGTAATAAAACAAAATGGAGTACATTGATTTAATCTACAGCATACACGTTTATCTTCAAACCTCTTAACTCATACGATTGTCGATCACGATTCTTCAGATTCTTCAGACAAATAAGAATTAACGCATGGATTTTCATGGTATTCAGGGAAACGCAACTTACTCTATGACACGAAAAAAAAATGACAGCATATCAAAGGGGCATAACCAAGAACTTAGGATTTTCTGAAGTCCATCCTATGATAATGATTATAGTTTTGATGGGATGCCATGGACTTTGGGTAACACTATAAGCCCCCTGAAAACCCCCCACAGAGATATAAATATTGAAAACAAGAGGCCCAAAGGGCCTGTATCACTCACCTGTTTCTTTTGTTACATGAAACTGACATAATTTTTAAAGGTAACTTCAGACCAAATTTGGTCACTAGAACACAAGACATTTTAACATCTCTTAAACAGTTCTTAAGATATTGTTGTTTAACCCATGTTGACCTTTGACTCTGGCTAGCACTTAAAGTTAACCTTTGACCTCATTACTATAATAAAGAAAACCATTCACACAGCTGATCTACATAACATACACATAGTATCATTACTAAGTATCATGACTCTAAACCAAATGTTTCTTAAGATATTGTTGTTTGAAGTTAGGTCAAGGTAATTTAAATGAGGACACTTTATAGCACTCCATTCCAGGTACCTCCTGGCCAAATATCATGACCCCGGGCCTTATGGAATTTGAGTAGAAGACTGTTAAAGCTTTTAACCCATGTTGACCTTTGACCCCCAACTAGCACTCAAAGTTGACCTTTGACCTCATTACTGTAATTTAGAAAAAGATTCGCACTGCTGGTCTTCATAAGATAAATAAGTATCATGACTTTAGTCCAAATGGTTCTTAGGTTATTGTTGTTTGAATTTTTTAACATATTTGACCCCTGTGAACTTGAAAGTGGGTCAAGGTCATTTTAATGAGGAATCTTTATAGCACTCTATCCCAGGTACCAACTGGCCAAATATCTTGACCCTAAGTCCTCCAGTTCGTCAGAAGAAGTCGTTCAAAAGAAAAAGTTGACGGATGGACGCCGCAGTACGGCATATTTTTAGCTCACAGGGATGGCCCTTATCGGGCTAGGTGAGCTTAAAATGAAATTGTGTTCGTTTTGTTTAAAATTTTAACATCTTTAAATAAAAAAAATCCACAGATCTTTTGGATTAAAAATGTTAAGAAAAATATCTATTTTCAAAGCAAAATGGTGCAATTTTACCAATACTTATTTGTAATTCAAGAAGTATCCTGAAAGTTATTAGAGCACAACATGAAATTCAGATTTATTACTGAACGGGGTTATGCAGTTAATTATGAGGTGAAAACTGATCACTCAACTTGACAGATTCTTGATAAACATATCCTGGCCAAAATGTTGAAAATGTTCAGGAAAACATAGGAATCTTGGCGCCCACCATTGTACCATATTCATTCGTTCTTTGTCAGTTCGATCCTTTCTTTTCTTTCCTCTAATCTGTTTGATAGAGTCATGTTAACAGTAAATGCACCTTGAGGTAACTTTTGATCTAAACTTAATACTGATGTGTATGAAAGCCAACCTTCAAAGTGAGTTTGTCATTTCACATATTTACTAGTACAGTACTTAATGTCAAAGAAATAGAACCGATCATTGCAATATGAGAAAGATCTGTTTAGTTCTTCCTTTAGCCATTTTGTTTTTATGATCAGTCTCAAAATATAACATGCACAACAAGGGGAACCTACATATCAAATTTGAGAAAGATCCCTCAAGTTATTCCTGAGAAATAGCACTAACAAACCTTCAATGTCAAAAATCAAAGATGGCCACCTGTCAGCAATTTTGTTTATCTGATCAGTCTCAAAAGTAAACATGAACAATAAAGGACCGTGGGGAACCTACATATAAACATTTGAGCAAGAAATCTTCAGTACTCCTAGGAGATTTGGTTATCCGATCAGTCTCATAAGAAAACATGCACAACTACAGATCAAGGGGAACCTACATGTCAAATTTGATCTTTCCAGTCCTTTTTGAGAAATAGCGATAACAAACCTTGACTGTCAAAATCCAAGATGGTCACTTGGTGGCCATTTTGTTTATCTTATCAGTCTCAAAAGTAAACATGCACAACGAGGGAACAAGGTGAATCTACATGTCAAATTTGAGAAAGATCTCTCCAGTACTTATTGCGAAATTTCCATAAAAAAACTTCATTGTCAAAATTTCAAGATGGCTGCCAGTGTTGGCCATTTTGTTTATCTGATCAGTCTCGAAAGTAAACATGCACAACTGGGGACCAAGGGGAACCTAAATACTTTTTTTCTTTAGAAAAATCCCTTTGATACTTCCTGAGATTTAATAGTGATAACAAGAATTGTTTAAGGACGGATGACGGACCACGGATGCAGGGTGGTTTGAATATATAATCGGATGATTATTGGGCTAAAAATTTGTCAAGATTCAAGCCATTAAAGAGGTTTTGACACCAATTGAAGCCAAATGTAATGTTATATGCAAGCTATAAATCCTGACATGGATATCCTCAACACTTTAACAGTTACGTTCACTTTTGCTTTCTTCTCCCCTTGAATGAATTTTGGTATAAAATTGACCAACATTTTTTTTCAGATAATAAGTTGCTTATGACACTGAGATGGTTTTACCTTGAAAATGAAACCTTTGGCGAAAAAAAATTGATCAAAATCCATTAAGAAATGATCATAAAGTTGCTAGACCGAAGACGATTAATCAGGATAATGTAATTGAACACACATGTCAGGCAGCTCCTTAGGAAATAGCGCGGAGCATAAAATTTATAATAACCAAAGCAAAGTCTTTAGTTTGATTTTCCACTTACAATTTATTTTTTCAACTCCCACTTCACGTAAAAATGAATGAAAACGACAGTTGAAGTGTGCGAATAAACTATATGCCTACATATATATAAATTCCCTACAAATAAAATGATACCATCCTCATCCAAACCAATTTCTACATCAAACAGAAACCATCCACTTGCTCACAAGAGGCCCCACAAGAAAGCTGTCAGAAAGTTTTCTATCTACAAGTGTACGTGATTCTGGAGATACAGATACCGCAGTGTACCACGCTCGTCATACATCTCGCAAAACTTTCTTACCGTTGATAAAAAACGACAAACTCCATTAAGATCTAGATAAAAACTTTCGAGTTGCAGGTACCATCTTAAAGTAGCTATCATATTTAATGAAAAGCTTTACAGTAAAAGATGACAGAAATTTAAATCAGAAATGGAAATGATAACTCGAACACACTGCTAAGTGTAAAAGAATTGATAACGTCTAATGCTGCGGAATCTTTCTGAAGTATCTCTTATTTACCTGCAATCAATGACCACATTCCTCGTTTTACGTCGCGATAAAAACACTTCCTGTTGCATTCTGACACCTAATAGACATTAGAGTCGTTTGATAAACACGCAAGGAGAGTGCAGACTCTTTATATACATAAAACACAAGACAACAAGATAGACGGAGACTTGTATGTGTGTTCGTACCGCGGTTAAACCACGCCAGGAAAACTTAAGACACGAATCACAAAAAATCTTGCTACTGCACATGACTTTGACTGTTTGATGTTGTAGGGATGCGATGATAGTGGGCCCCCAGTCTGTAGACGTGATGGTGCATGGCTACAGAAGTGTAGGAGAATGCTATATCACTCCCACAGATAGCTAGGAAGGTACCATCACACCCACATATGGGCCCAGATATAGTCCGAAGATATGAAGATAGTTGGCTTTAGGATGGTGAGGGGATTTATAATTACACCTACATATGGGCCCAGTGTGAAGACATATATAGAGACCGGGGCCAGAGTATAGGAGGGTTCATGGCTACAATATAATATAACCATGCTCACAAATGGCCGAATTTTTTGTAAATTGTAGGCATGAAGATAAATCAAGCTAACTATAGCTTGAGGATAGTACCAGGGGCACTCAAACTCAAATATCCCTCGTCTCAATCCTGTACAGCTTCCTTTTATAATGTATACATGGCAAAAACACTGCAAAAACAATCTGACCACAGGATCCCATGAGGGGAGACAACTACAGTACTGCGTATGTACAGAATAATCAGGGGCTGACTGTCATACAAGGATTGGGTTTATACTCATAATTATTTTGTTTACAAAAGCTCTAAATTCATATCTCTCTGCAAGTCAACTTATAAATGATATACCATGGCCAATATCTCATTCACCCCTGAAGACTCATTTGAACTCTTCCAATTCAAAGGTTAGAATAGTTCATTATGAAATTTCAGGGGTGAATGAGTTAATGATGAATTTTCAGTAGCTATTTTTCTTTACATTTTGGGATAAGTGTTGCAGTAACTATAAAATTTGCATTCAGAGAAAATATCAAATAAGTCCGAAGGAAATTGAAAGTAGCTTCTAGTAAAATCACCTCATTTCTAGCTGGCTCAGCGTTTTATAATTTCTGTACTTGCTGAAATATATGGCTCAATCAGATTTTCCTTATCTATTTCCCAGTATATTATATCAATTTAGAATTGATAGTAGTAATATTGTCTTTATCGCCAATCATCTTTAACAGAACAAATTTATTTACCATTTGATAGTATTATTGACGCGTTCTTTGACATTTAAAATGTTAAAAAGACATTATCCTGCTTCCTCCCCCACCCCCCAGCCCCCTCCCCCCTTTGTAAACAAACTTGCAATAGCAATCAACATCAGTATCATGTGCAATATCACATATCAAATCAGGTTTTATTATCTGTATGTAAGTATATGAAATCACATCTGTATAGAATTAAGTGAAACCCTTCCGAACCTGGCAATCAGGAAGGAGCAGTATGTGATACCAGAAATCCAGTCTTTATCTCTGCTGGAGCAAAACAGGAAACGCTACACTGTCCTGTGTGTTTTGGTAAAGTTTGTGTTCAGGGCCAATGTAATCAGTTTCTGCAGCTAGACATATCACTTATGTTTACAAACCAACTTGAAACGTGACCTTCAAATACAAATGGTCGTGTAAATTTAAACATCTGTGAAGATAAAACCTTTCTGATATTATAGAACAGTGATTTTTTTTTCTTGTAGAGTTTAACATCTGCAAAGATATATCTTGCTGATATAATGAAATAGTGTTTTTTTCCCCTTCCTGTTCTGTGTTGTCACGTACATGTGTTTTTGTCTATTTAATTGGAAGAGAATTGGTTATAATCCCATCAATTAAAAACAAAGCAATACAAAATCTCTAACCATCTTTGGTACAAAAAAGATAAGCCCCTGTTCAGAATAATGTGACTGGGGCGTGTGTCATGCTTCCCTGTCCAGACTTCGACATTTCAGTGAAATATCACTTGAAAGTGGCCCCGTCATCTGTAGACACCTTCTTAGTGTATACGAAGCAGAACTGGACTGGGTTGATCGGCGGCAACAAGATAGCTCAATTGGTAGAGCGTACATCTAGAGTTCAGAGGGTCACGGGTTCAAACCCCGTCTGGCTGTTGCATTTCTCTTTTTCCTGTTACAAAATTGGCTAGCTTGCTAACCCTTGTTTCAAGCACTGGGTGATTGCTTAGCAAGGGGATATCCAAGACTGAATTGTATAGTGTTGTATTAGGGAGCAAAGACTTAGAAAAAGTAGGGAGGAATGTAGCAGAACTGGACTGGGTTGATCGTCAGCGACCAGGTAGCTCAATTGGTAGAGTGACATCTAGAGTTTGGAGAGTCTGGGTTCGAACCTCAGTCTGGCCGTTGCATTTCTCTTTCTCCTGTTACATATATATACAAGAGGCCCAGAGGGCCTGTATTGCTCACCTGGATATCTAAGCAATCATGGCAAAATATTCTCCAAATGAGATCCAAGGGAATATGCCAGACCCCAAGGCCAATCCTTGTAGCATATCTGTATTTGATTTTTTATGCCCAGCAATTATATGTATGGTTATGGGGTGGAGATCTCAACTGTTTCCAAGCTGTGACTCAGAAACTAGGTCCCTAGGGTTGTGGCCAGACCCCAGGATCAATTATAATATCATGACTGCATTGGTCTCTTTTTGCCCAGCATTTGTATATATAGTTTTGGGGTGGGGATCTTAACCGTTTCAAAGTTATGACCCAGGGGTTAAGTCTGCAAGGGTGGGGCAGACCCTGGGGTCAATTCTAATATCATGACTGCATTCGTCTCTTTATGCCCAACAATTGTATATATAGTTTTGGGGTGGGGATCTTAACCGTTTCAAAGTTATGACCCAGGGGTTAAGTCTGCAAGGGTGGGGCAGACCCTGGGGTCAATTCTAATATCATGACTGCATTCGTCTCTTT
>NW_018404701.1:114641-147659 GCF_002113885.1 Mizuhopecten yessoensis
GGGGGTCAGCCCCACCATTTGTACAATTTTGAATCCCTGCCTCCCATGAATGCTTCCGACCAAATATGATCAATATCCATGGTATAGTTCTACGGAAGAAGTCGTTTATAGCAATATAGCCAAATTGCCCCCTTTTGGCCCAGCCCTCAGCCCCCTGGGGGGTCAGCCCCACCATTTGTACAATTTTGAATCCCCACCACCTAGGGATGCTTCCAGTCAAATATGGTTGATATCTATCTCTTAGTTCCAGAGAAGAAGTCGCTTAAAGTAATATAGCTAAATAACCCTTTTTGGCCCCGCCCCTCAGCCGCCACGGGGGTCAGCCACACCATTTGTACAATTTTGAATCTCTGCCTCCCATGAATGCTTCTGATTAAATATGATTGATATCCAGTGCATATTTCTACAGAAGTCGTTTGTAGCAATATAGCCAAAATGCACCCTTTTGGCCCCGCACCTCAGCCCCCTGGGGGGTCAGCCCAACCATTTGTACAATTTTGAATTCACACCACCTAGGGATGCTTCCAGTCAAATATGGTTGATATCCATCTCTTAGTTCCAGAGGAGATGTCGCTTAAAGCAATATAGCCAAATTGCCCCCTTTTTGCCCCGCCCCTCAGCCCCCTGGGGGGTCAGCCCCACCATTTGTACAATTTTGAATCCCCACCACCTAGGGATGCTTCCAGTAAAATTTAGTTAAATACCAATCAGTGGTTAAGAAGAAGAAGTCGTTTAAAGAAATTGTTGACGGACAGACGGACGCCGGACGCCACGGTATGGCATAAGCTCACCTTGGTCCTTCGACGGACCCGGTGAGCTAATAATTGACCTTTTTTTTGTGTGGACTCAAAACCATGACAGAACAAACCCAGGTGACCTTGAGTAAACCAAACTCAATTGACCTTGAGACTGTGACCTTTGATCTTTGACCTCTTCAATATTAAAACCCTCTTCTTTCTGATAAATCCCAATGTCTTGGTTAACAACTTCATTAGACTTGAGACAAGTTGAGTTATAATTCCGTTCATACCTTTGACAGATATAGATATTGTTTAAAACTAGAAGCAATGCTTTTGCAGGTGGTTCATACAATTAACCCTTTCACCACTGTAGACCATAATGGACTCATCCAGATGAATGTATGGTAGAGTCTACTCAAGTTACCTAGTAGGGTTAAAACATCAATTTACAAATGTATCAAGTGAAACAGCAAATTCAACTTCTAATTTATTTTGATCCAAAGTGCACTGCTTGCTACATGACTATAGGCAGAGAAAAAGCTCCAGTAAGATCATGGCAGGTGGGGAATATTTTACAAGCAAAACATAAAACTAACCTCGCATTATGCATGTTTTCAAATGTTATTTTCGAACCCCTTAGATACATGTATATAGTACGAACAGAGATGGCAAACTCTTAATTTCACAAGACATTAAGGCCTAGAGGTGGGGGGGGGGATACCACTTTTAGGTATAGTGGTAGTGATGGGTTTTGAGAGAGATGAGGGCAGAGAGGAATACAAAGACTTGTGTACAACATTATTAATCACTGTCAAAAAAGTATTTCACTTAAGTACTGAGATTAGGTAGTAATAGGTACATTGGTATTATAACACATCTTGTAGATATGATATATATAACACTACATATAGGTATATATCACGTACACTATCGTATTCCTGTTACCCGCAGTCACCATATGCTAATTTTAACAGCCGGAGATGTTAAGTATAAGTACAGAAGTCTCTCAGTTTAATTGTTGAACCAAGAAGAGCCAGTAAAATATATTTGTTGGGTAGAGGAACGGGACAGTTAAGATATAAATCAAAAAGCTTCTCAAGAAAAACCAGGACGACCCCGGAAACATGGCAAGATGTCCCGGTAAGCTGTTACGGAGAGTAACAACTTATAATACAAAGTTTTTATCAGGTAACGGTGGAATTGGCTCCGGGAGAGTGAGGTGTACATATACCTATATATATATATATATACAGGAGGGATTGAAAGGAAGATTGTACAAAGGTCACAGCTAGCGTGTATAGCTCTCTCTCGAAATCTTACCAATATTTCTAGATATATTGTGACAGAATATACGCCGTGCTGTGAAGAAATTGGTCCAAGATTTTGAAATCTGACCAATATTTTGAGTACAGTATATGTATATCAGATTACTGGTAATAATATATTTACCTGTCAGAAGCAAATATTTACTTGAAATGTTCAGATGACCAAATTTTAAGGAATACGAGTTGTAGTTGACCAAATTACATGCTATTTCAACTACCACATATTTATCTTTGGCAATACACCCATGTCTGCTAATAAGCTTCCACCCATATTTCTTACAGTTCAGAAGAAATGCCAGCAAATACTATTTCATAATCATGTAATAAGCCTATATTCCTCTCTACTTCATAACAGAGGTAGTGTGTTGGAACCCGGGGCAAAACTGTAGGATAAATATGGTAAGATAAAGCGGGTGGGTGGGTGTGGGGGGTGTGTGGGAGGAACTGATGATCTATTAACTATTTTATTTTTTTCATTAATTGCTGTTATCAGAACAGGGAGATGACTTATATGGGCTATGCTTGCTTTGTCAGCTGTTTGTGGATAAGCATGTATGTTACCTCACTCAGCTTATCTAATTTAACCTTACTTAATCGTTATCTAAAATGAGCTTGTATATATATATTATACAGCATGTTGTTCCGAGTGCCCTTACCATGGGAGAGGGACACTGACCTTTTAACCTCTGTTTAATATCATCTGATATCACTTTCGTCCATTCTATTGTTTCTTCAGCATCATAGTTCTTTCCCGTCAAATGTTCACTTAAGGCGTTATGTATGCATTCCTTCACAATAACCGGACGAAATCTGCAAACAGAAGTTATAGACATGAAATAAAAACAAATTTAAGAAATGGCTATTCCTCCTCGACTTATAGTGTTGTTCATTATGTTTCTCTACGTTAATTGTGTCAACTCTTTTAAAGACACAAAGATATATAGATATATTATAATTAGCAATCATCTAAAGTTGAAAGTTTTTTTCTCTAATAAAACTGTGTGTATAAATCTTTGAATTACAAATGCAAGCAGAAACTTAATAAATCGCATACGTTCTCTTCCATTTTGTTAAAAAGAACTTTGCAGCAAATTAAAATGTTAAATGTTAAAATTTTGCAGTACTGCCTATATATACATTATAGCCCTTTCCCCAAAATGTGAGTTACCCCCCTTTGCGGCTGCAGGCGCTACAATTGTTTAAACTTCCGGGAATTGGATTCAACGCTACAGTGACTGCCGATAAAGAAAATGTATACTTTACTAATGATGAGATATGTACTTTCAAAGTGCCAGCGATGAAATATTACTCAAGGCAACATGGACAGTACGTCACCGGTCAAGAATTAGATTTGGTTGAAAGGGCTAAAGGTATCCGGAAACTTAAACTTCGAGATATGAATGGTATACAACATGATGCCGCCGCCATGCACTTAATGGGTAACAAAGAAAAGTGAACTACCCCACTAGGAGAAGTAATTCCAGAAGCATCTTTGCTAAAAAAACTGGACATTTGATGTCACAAACATTCCACATTTTTCAGACAGTGAAATTTACAACTATCTTGTGTTATCGATGAAAGCAAAGTGGCAATTCAGATCAAAAGTTTATTTTGAGGACAGGCATGTTCACTAGGGCTATATGTGAATTACATTTTCTACTTTTGGCATAAAAATAACCGCTCATAATGTTATACAGTATATTATCCAAGGTATCCATAATTTTCTTACCCAGTATATCAGACACTGATGTATTAATCAACCTATTCACCCCTAATGTCACATTTGAACCTTACCAAATCAAAGACTGGGCAAGTCCAGTTGAGATATGTAGGGGTGAATGCAATGAGTTCAGACTTGCAACTCCCTTGCATTATCCAAACTACCTACTAAGTTTGAAAACCACAGGTGCCTGTGCATGTGTCAGTACATGGCAAAACGTTTCGTAGCTAATAGTCTACCATACAAATCAAACAGGAGGACAAAAAACGACTAACTAATATAATCAGGGTACATCTTGTGTATATTTTTGTACCCTGTAACAGCAGAATCTGTTCTGTCTACAGTAAAGCTACAGAAATCAAAAGACAATTACCCCTTTCTCTAATGAAAACAAGATGGCAGTCCCCTTCATCATTAAATCATTGATTACTTTCTTATTATACGCATGTTCATGTGAAATTTGGCATAACTTTAAACATTATGTACTTGTACGGGAACTTGTATAGGAAGCAACCTCTGGAGTAGACCAACAGACTTTTTTTTAACATAAAAGGAAATAAATATATACCACATATTAGAGTTTATCTCATTCAACCCTGAAGCCACATTTGAACTCTTCCAATTCAAAGGTTGGAATACTTCATAATGAAATTTCAGGGTTGGACAAGTTAACTGATCCTAATCATTTGATTGAGACTCTGGAAAATTATCCTCAACACAATATACTGCATAGGACAAGGGCTATATATACTAGGTATAGCAGTTTATAATTTTCCTACAATGTTTTAGAGAATACACTCAAAAGACGTCATTAGACTAAAGAGAATTACTTGAGGGACTTGGGCTAATGAATACCAGTCTTGTCTTGTAAAGATTATTCTAATGATAGACCATATTTACCAGTGATTTTTAAGTCAATTTGGGGCGTTATAAAGGCCCTTTACCTGGATAATTTTTGCTTTTCCCTAAAATCAATTAAAAAAACACTCTGTTTTCCTAAAATTCTGTTTTAGGCACTGGCCCCTGTCAAAAAGAAGTTGAAAAATCACTGCCTGTCTTATGATGCTAAGCCTATTGTGGCAACCTGTCTAAACAGACCACTCAAATGATACCAACTGCCTATATAAACCACCTGTGTTGAAAGACCACTTAACAGTATGGTCTTTTGAATTACCTTCTGTTTTGGGAAATGATTTTCATAATAGTCCATATGCCTTGAGAGACTACTACTAGTCTAAGATAATATTCTTAGGACAAACCCTGTCTTGACAGACCGCTTAAATTACACCACCTATCTTGATGGATATAGTTCAAATGTACCATAAAAACTCATGTAATTTGCACAGTTTTTTGTGTTCAAATCAAGTTTAAAGTTGGGGGTACGCAAATTACATAGCTATAGATATGTTGTTGTTTTTTCTCCAGAAAAATCGTCGATTTGCAAGGTCTGCCATCTTGAAAAGTGGTGGTAATTGACAAGAAGAAGAACATGAGTTTACTGACACCCCCACCCCATACCCCCCTACACACACATGCATATTTAAGGTGTAAAAAGGAACCAATTTAAAATTTAAAATTTGGTCCCCACTTTCGTCAAACTATTTCCCCACTATTTGTCAAACATGAATTCCAAATCAAACAATATTTTAAAAAATGCCCAGATTTGGTTCTTTTCCTAACTTTTACCCACGCAAGGTCTGAAAATTCTCAAATACCTTCGTAAATTCCGGGACGAGAATTCAATAAAACATGAACCTTGGCCTATTTCGTAGAAGTACATTCTGTCTGGATCTCATTAAACATCGTCACTAACTACTCAAATAATTACAAGCCTCGGTAGAAACCACTAGGCTGTACTGTAATACTGAACTATACATCCAGACACACCTCCTGTTGTATATAAATCAAATACAGTTTTATTATAGTTGAAGCTGGAAATGATTTAAGAGCTTTTTATCACTTGTAGTTTTCTAGAAGGATTAACATGACTCAAGTTTAGAATGGTAAGTAATCGCAGTATAATCACAATTTAATTGACCCTCCGGAAATGGGAATTAAAAGCAAGTATTCTGCAAACATTTTATTTTATTTTGGTAAGTGCCAGAAAATCTCGAAAGTAACATTAGAAACAAAACTCATATATCAATTTGAATTTTTAGGTAAAATAACTCTCTTTTTTATTTTTTTGGCCACACTGAAGTCATTGGATTCATTAAACATACATAAACACTGCAGTGCACACTTCTAAGGTGATTACCCTAGGATAGTTACCGCTACAGTCATCATCCTCGTCCTTACAATGGACAATTCTATTTGTAACATCAACAGCTAAGCATATATCTGTTTCATTCCATGGCCACATATGGCTTTTTGTTTGTTTGTGTTTTACGTTCTAATAACAGTTACGGTCATTTTAGGACATGCCAGCTAGGTTTTGGTGGTGGAGGAAAAGCTGGAATACAGAACCTGGAGAAAAACCAGCAACTTGTGGTCAACACCTGGTAACTGCCCCACTTAGGCTTCGAACCCAGGACCCAGTGGTGAAGTGCTAGTGCACATGTTTGTAGATGGTCAGACACCTTAACCACTTGGCCACCGAGGCCCTACCTGTAAGACCAGTTGAAGAACAGCACAGCTCTCCGTATCCAAGTTGAAGATTTTTTGTTTAATTTCAACTGTGTACTCACTGCATCAATGTTCGACCTCTGGAGAACGGACCACAGGGTGAAATATATATACATCAGCATCATTGTAAAATCACTAAATGTTATGTGTAATAAATATTAAGATTAATGCCATAATTTTAACCTTGAGATTACGAATAAAAGATGAAAAACAGGTACGTTGAAGGGTGTTTTTTCCCTTGGAACCCTGAAACACAAACTCCTGTGACACATTCCAGTACTAGACCTCCGTTTAAAGACTGGAATTCGAACCCTGGACCTCCGATCACCACAATATCGCTAGGGCTCTAACCAATGGAGCTAGGCCTGGTCATCAGTAGTTTGATGGCCCGGTCCTACTAAAGTTCTATCCAAAATGAAAGCCAATTTAACCCATTCACCCCTAATTAAGTCACATTTGAACCTTCCCAAATCAAAGACTGGACAAGTCCAGTTTAAAAATGTAGGGGTGAATGAGTTAAGGGCAGGTTAAATGTGTGAAAATGGATTATTTATTGTTTTGTCAGCTGTGGGACAAGGATCGATCCTTAGGTAGTTTCAGGGAGGAAAAATTGAAGGTAAATTATATTTGTGTCTAACTATCATAGAATTTATGAAACTCCATTACACACACACACAAATAGATAGAAGACCACAATTTCAGGAACAAAACGCAAAGTTAAACCCATTTATAAAAATCCTTGGTTTTTCCCCCAACTACGACTTCGTTCAACAAACAGCGAGGTATGCACAACACTATCTTTCTGTAGCTATTTGCATATATATTGCAATGTTGTATAATATGTATACGTGAAACTTTGGTGGTTTTCCCAAAAATGAAAAAAGAGATAAATAAAATTCTAGATTTCCAAGGCAGAATAACATAAAATATGCCTGCTAGGAATGTTACAGTTCCGAGGCGGTGCTGCTGAGGCTGAGCTTATCAGGGAGATACAAGCCGACAATCTGACACAGCTACTTTGCTGTAACGTACAAAAGATTGCCCTAGAACACGACTAAACCAAGTTGATATGATGTTCATACAATAATTACATGATACATACATTCACAAAAATTTCTGAATCTGTGGAAAGAAGTTCTACATCCTTCATTTTCATATCAAGATCAAGATTACATATCAAATAGATCTTTATAGAAAAAATGACAATAAATGATTTGTATTTCAGAAGTTGATCTTTTAGATGCTATGGATAAAACGCTGATAAAATGTTCATGGAAAACATTTTATTTTCAATCAATGTCGGTGTTTTTCTTTTGTTGATACGTATACGGGATGGGGCCTTTCTTGTTTCATTTAGGAAAGAAAACATACCAATCGGGAAAGGAAATTTTCAAAAGTATTTACTACAAAATTTGAGAATAAGGCATTTTAATATGAAATAGTTTTAATTTGGAATGGGGCCAAATATTGTCCTAAAAAGTTCCCAGAAAAATACACTGAATGATATCAACACTAATGTGTGGGTTGCGTAAATACAGTAAAAAACCTGTCTAATCCGACCCGTGTATTCTGATATCCTGCAGTCTGACATAATGCTGTGAACTGTTTTCAATGAATACTGCCAACCTGTGGCTGTGTAACTCAACAACCTGTCTAATCTGACCAATAGGTGTTCCCATAGCCTATGATTGCTGGTAAGGCCAAATACAAATATACCTGTGTTTCCCGTTTCCTGACCGACCCTAATTTTTCATGCCGACCCTAATTACACATTTTATTGGTTTTTCACAGTCACTGTTATGCATTTATTAGCCATTAAATGGTTTAAGGGTGCATATAATTTGCTATGAATTATTTTGGCCTTGGCTCGTGGTCAGTGTCAGAGTTTTATTTGAAGTGGCTAAGTAGCTGTAGATAATTGTGGTTATCATATAGGTTGGGATCTGTAGATTAGTGTGACCATCTGTAGTCTAGGAGGGGGGATTCCAGTCTGTAATGTCAGTGTTAGCTGATACTGACATCCCCCCCCCCCTCAAATTTAGCAGGATAAATTTATGGGTTAGGGGTAAAATTTTAGCAGGGTTTCAGCAGCATGAACAATTTCAATGTAGCAGGATTTTGCTAAGGGACAGATAGTAAGGTAGATTAGCTTGGGAGTCAAAGGAGGAGTTGGAGAGAGTTGGGTTGGGGAGTTGAGTTAGGGAGACAGAGTTGAGAGGTCTAGAGATATAGAGGAGAGTTAGGATGTTGAAGTTAAAGTGAGAATTAGCTAGGAAGTTAGTAATAATAGTAGTTTTAGCTGTAGTTTGTAGATCTGTTTAGTTTTACAGTTTAGAGTTGGAGATAGGTTTCTGATTGGAAAGATTGAGTTCACAAGAGTAAAGACATGTATATTTTATGTCGGATTAAAAAACTTGAGTTGTAATTACAGTGTAAATATAAATGTATTTATTTTATTGTTTAATCCTCTGGGTCGTGGGTTCAAGGCCTACATGGGGCAGTCGCCAGGTACTGACTGCATGTAGGTCGGTGGTTTTACTCCGGGGAATTCCGGCTTTCCTCCACCACCAAAACCTGGCAGGTCCTTAAATGACCATAGCTGTTAATAGGACGTAAAATACAAACAACCCAAACCAAACAATCTTGGTGTACATGGATAGTACAGAAAGTGAATTTCATAATTTCTGCAGATGGCAAGTCAAAGATATATATATGAAAGTACTGCCGTGGCTCCTACTAACCAATGTTTAACAAATTAGAATTGTCTCCCTCTCCCCTCCCCCTCCCCCTCCCCCCATCCACTCAAAATACAACAGCTGTGGCATGTTCTGGCTAAGTCGCTGAGCCAATAACACTTCTCCATAACTCTTTGCTACTATAACCCTTCTACATCCTTTTTTAGCGACAGGTGCCTTCTCTTCTAGACCTGAGCAAGTAAGGCACAGCTGGCTTGCCCTCCACGGGGGAGTTGAATCACTGCCATTAGCTTGTGTGGTTACTTTGAGTCGGCAGATGCGTTAGTCCATTCTACGCTCAAACAGCAGAGATGGGTTAAATAACACCTGAGATGGTCACGTAAAGAAATAGTTGGATACTTTCACTTTCAGAAAAAAACGTCTGCAATACTTTGGAGAGTAAACACTGGGATATGATTCAACATTCTTTAGAGTCATTACAGGAATAAACATGAAAACAATTGGTGATGTTTTTAGCTCAGACAACAGTGAAAGGGAGATAATCTTGATTTGGTGTTTATACTGAATTCAGACTTTACAGTTATGTATTTATAAAGTTCCTTTATCACGGTATTACTCTTAGCATTTTTATTGAAGGAATAACCCTGAAGGGTACATGGGGCTCTACATCAGCAGGCTTATCAAAACTGAAAATTGTCTCCCTAATTCTGTTTTAATGTTGACTAAAAATTGCTAGAAATAAAGCCTGTTGCTTTCAGCTTCCAGGATTTTCCCTGTATTTGGGACATTAAAATTTGCCAACCAGATTTATAATAGAAACATATTGGTATTAGCAATTACTTTTTAACAAGCAAAACTGTAGTTTATGAAGTTAAATTTGAATTAAAACTTTTTAGAAATTTTATTTTACAACAAGTATGAAACAAGCTATTTTTAATAGCATTGATTCTTCTTGTTGGTGCGGATGGTAGAACACAAGGAATCTGAATGTGGGAGGGAGGATACCAGAGAATCCAAAGAAAAACCATGTGGTTTGGTAGGTGACTTCATACCTTTTCACATCCATTGGGGAAATTGAACCCTGTCTGCCTTAGTAAAAGGTGAGAACGTTATCTACTGCGACATCCGACAACTTTGTAGTTTATCAAAAATTTGTTTTAAGCAAAATGAAAATTTAGTAAAAGTTTTTAATTTATTTTACTAAACTTTCAATTTTAATACATTATACTCTGAATATTTAATGACTGTAGTACAGTATATTTTTAAAGTTAGTATCCGGGAGTATGTACATGTATGTGCACTGTTGATAAATCTTACACAGGGAGAAAGAGTTAGCTAGACTCTTTACTTGATCAGCTGTGTTCCATCTGACAACTGTAGATTGACATTTGACTTTCCTCAATGTTACAACATTACGGGGTCTTGACCAATTATTGTGCTGTAGACCCATCTGTTATGCTAGCAACAGTGTGACAAGGGCAGATAACCATGCTGGAGTACTTTATATACTGATTCTTCAAACCATAATTGGTTGCCAACCTATTTTCACCAAGCACCGTTTCTTGATGCCGTGACACAAATATCTTCATCAAACGTTAACCAAAACACTGTTTGGTAAAAAAACATACATGTGGTTACAGAGATTAATAAAATCTATTACCTGAGCGAGATAGGGTTATCTCAGTCGAGGGCTAAGATTCTGTAACATAATCCCAACCAAATCCGTGAAATGCTACGTAAATTAAAGGTACCAGACAAATTGGACGAGATAGAAAAATCGAGCATGGGGTATAACGTGGGATATCTCTGTCTGAGGTGCGAGAAAAACACAGCTATTAGGGTCCGTGTTGGCAAAAGAGGACATGAAACATGCCCGATACACTCACAGTAACAAGAATGGGTGCATGCGCTTGGCGGGAAGGCGTTGGTAATAGTTTGAGATTGTTCGGGAATAAATCGTATCATTTGACTCGTACATTTCTGGCTGAATAATGAGCTGTATTTGGATTGGTCAATATACAGTTTAACAAAATATATAATGAACTTTTTTTTATTGACATAGGTGTCAACCTCTGAAACCTATACAATAGTAATGTGGGAGATCTCCCTCATTCCACATTTCCAATGAGGGAGGAAGTGCGTGCAACATCACTGAAACTGCTTTGCTCAATTTATATTTCCCTTTTTATGTATCAAAGTAACTCCAAAAAGCAGATTCATTTGATTTAGAAATACCAGTTATATGATCACTACACACACCCTGCAGTAACTAGGAGATCTGACATTTCACCACAGGATGTAGATTTTGAGTTTGTGTGAGTTTGGACTTGAACGTAGGAGTTTCAAGGGAGATAGGTAAATTTTGGTCAAAATGAGGGAGTCTCCCTTCTACCGAGGGAGGTTTGATAGCTATGTTTACAAATGTAGATACATTTTTTGTATGAATGCAAGATGGTACCTCCCAATTTTATTGTCATACATTTCAAAATTGGAACAGGTATCTCGTTTTAGTTGATATACATGTATCAAAGTGCAACATCTAAACTTAAATCTGAATCTTATTCATTACATCTCCCATAGATAATATTTGATCTTTAACAGCTACAAGAATAACGATGGTTTCAGGTTTTTATAGAATCTTCCTGTTTATCTGAGATGGTAATTCAAAATGATATCAAAACTTTAAACTAAATTGAGTTACTTCCCTTTGAATGGTAAGCTCTGTTGTACAGCTAAATATTGCACAATCATAATGATCATGACGGGTTCATCGACACTTAAAACTTAATGTAGCCAAGATATTTCTTGTTCTTAATCGAAACAATTATCAGCTTCTGTTGGAAAGGACAGCACGCTTTAAGGGAATCAAATCATGAAGTACAGGATAGTTCACCATCTTGTTGCGCTATACCATCTGCACCAGGGGGGAGCCAGGAATTAATTTTGGGTGTTGCCCCAAATTTTAAACTCAGAAAAAGACTCACAAAAACTAATAAATTATATGAATTATAATTGTCATGTCGGTTGTACATGTACATGTATACTACTTTCTGGCACCAAATGATATATATATATATATATAGAACTTCATTATTTCTGAGATTGTGACAATTATAATTTCCCTGCCGAGCAGAGCGAGGCGATTTTTTTTTCTGAAGATGTAATACTAAACTTGTTCAAGCACTGCCAAGCGCAGAAAGCTAGAATTTATCGGACATTATTTCCATTGTCAAACAGATCGAATAAGGCATAGAATAGTTTTCTGAGTTTGCGGTATTATTCCAGGTTATATTTTATAACATAGAGTATTTATATTTTATGATGGCCGAGCGGAGCGAGTGTTAACAAATTCTCTGAAACAATGGTAAAAATGTAGGGTTTTGGTTAAAATGTTGACGTTTGTGTCATGCTTTTCATGTGCATGTAGTTTAGGTGAGCATTTTGGCAATTAAATATTGATTTATTTTGTCATAAATATGAATTATGATTTGACTGTTTGTCTTTTATTGTGAACTTGTATGCATGCATATGTACAAGGGCAACACCTGTTAAAAAGTATATATATATACATGCCAGGCTTTTATGCTTACATTGGTTATTATTCACATGATAACGTGATGCTAAGGTGGATGCTTTATTGTCTTTGAAATTTTTGAAATTTACATTTTTTAACAGGTATAATAAATCACTCCTGGTGATCATGTGTACATGAAACCACAGGTGAAAATACATGTTTATCTATCATGAAATGGACTCTACCTTTGAAATAACAATTAACATATATACCTAATTCCAACAGATGGTTTTATCCTCTCTTAATGGACAGGGTGATCACCACACCGTGACATAAACAATACGATTAGATAGACAGTTCGTTGAGCCTTCATCACTGACCTGACTGGAGACCCTACTAATATATAAACAAAAGAGGATTAATCCCCTATTGTTTAGAGTATAAGTAGTGGACTCCTTGTTTGGGCAACTGCACCCTTAGGCATATATAGATATTTAAACTGCTGCTTGCCATAGAAAATCATAGTTCACAGGATGGTTGATATTAGAAGAATTTAAATCCCATATTTTTGGACACAGAAAAAAGGGTGTTGCCCGGGCAACTAGGGCAACACCCCTGGGTCCGCCACTGTGCACAGCTACTAGTGCTAGGATTTGGTCCGATTTTGAAGATCGATTATCGAACATTCAAGATCGATCGGTAATCGATTATCGTTTGAAATAAATGCCAAAAAGAATATACTTTAATAAATTGACATTTTGCCCAATCATTAAAAAATATTGATATAGCTACATGTTATTTTTCTAATAACTTTATCTAAGAGATGTTCATATGATGAGAAAAGGTACTTCAGAAATTAACAATGTCCGGTAGATTACCATTTGAGAAGTGAGCATATATCTTTTCCTATCTCCTGCAGACGAAACATGATGATAGCGATCGTAACATAAACAAATCAGGTTAAATGCATTTTGGGTTACTACTTGATATGACATTTATTATTGTAAATTAAGTTAACACATTTGAAATTTAGTCAAATTGAGTTGGTCCTGTAAAGTTTATGTCCCATCATCCCTTCGCTGAAAAAGAAAGTGTTTTCATTCCGGTGGACGCCATATTTGCCGTACTTCCAGATTTCGTCAGTTATAAATATAGCCATTATGCATATACCTTACAAAACACTGCACTGACCTTGATTACTTTATGACGCTATAGCTACCACTCTTGAATGCCGGCATGATTCAAGTGAGAATCAACAAGAACGGGTGAAAGGGACGTTTTAATTAGGATTAAACTTGAGAAGCAACCGTTTGATCTTAAGAATTTCAATTTTTCATGACAATCCTACAAAAACGATCTTCTTTATGACAGAGTTTCAAAATCGATCTTTCATGTGCTAAATCGATTATTGAATCGACCTCATGTCAAGTTCGATTTAATCGATGTTTCCAGTTATCGGTACACCACTAACAGCTTCAGCCGGTACAATCATCCAGCAAAAGACATTCCTGGAGATTCATGGTCCCCTTCTCCAGAACCCAGGTATGCCAGCACTTTTTCTTTCCCGACACTATTAGGATATGGAACCAGCTACAACAGTAGCTTGTGGACATCGCCACGCTGGACAGCTTCAAGATAGCTAGGTACCCAGCAGGTACAACTGTGCTAGATGACCCCCGTTTTTAATCACCAATGTACATAGAGCACAAAACTGCCTCACCGAGGATGCACTGCATATCTCGACAGCTTCAAGATAGGTATCCAGCAGGTACAACTGTGCTAGATGACCCCCGTTTTTAATCACCAATGTACATAGAGCACCAAACTGCCTCAACGAGGATGTACTGCATATCTCGACAGCTTCAAGATAGGTATCCAGCAGGTACAACTGTGCTAGATCAGTAGATGACCCCCTTGGTTTTAATCATCGATGTATAAAGAGCACCAAACTGCTCCACACCGAGGATGCACATACTGCAGTATACGTATGTGATACTCCACTATGAGGACTGTACTTTGACAGAAAGAAAAAGCTTAATTGTGAAAGCAGAAAAATATGTCCATTTATACTGGATATTTTTGGTGCAACAGGACCAGACGATTGAATGATATTATGTGGACACTTTTTGATTCCAAAAAGGAACTATTTTTGGTCAAAATTACTGGTTAGAATTAAGAAAACTTTTGTCCAAGTGGATGCCTGGATGGTTAAAAATATTATTTATGTTGACTTCAAATCAGGAATGTGTATTGATGTACATTTAGAGTTACTTCCCTTAGACCACATTTTGTAATATATTACCAAAACATCGCGATGTCCAACGACTCATTTTCACGGTAAATTATATAATACTGACACGCTTTATGAATGGTTTACTATTTCGTCATTTTGTCTGAAAATAAACACAATATGAAACCCTAATCTACAGAAGTACATAGCACCTGTTGACGCATGTTGCATGTTCAGCCGGTTCAATTTTTGTTTTGAATTCCTATATTTCATTTTTTGTATATTTTCTTTTAAACTTACTTATGTTGGAAATTTGGACGAATCACGTATGTGTTTCCGGCTTGTGTTTGTGTCGTTGGAGGCGGCTGTTCTACAGCAGTATCTGCCATGATGTCGATATTGTACTTCACAAACTATCGATTCACTAACCAAAACATCCAATATGGCGCCTTGACAACAATGGATTGTGGGAAATATACACCCTGATAACCTTTCAACTGTTCAACTTTGACCTGTGGTTATGATAGATTTATTCACGAAATTTGAAGTGTGTGTAGGTTTGTGTGTGAAAACACGTGTCACAAATCGTACCCTTATTTATTATCTTTACATAAGTAACAGAACTGTCGTTAAAAGACATTGTTTTCAAAATCTAATTAACCACCGACTACCTGTGCAGGTGCGCTTATCATCAACCAAACGGAATATCATGACGTGACATCATCAAAGTATGGCGGAAGTCACCAATACCAACAACCCTCATCAGCTGTGATTCAATTTTTTATCTTTCATCGGTGACATAGGTAAGTTTTGAAACTTTTGTGTACGTAGTCATAATTCAAGTGTGTGTACAATACACATGGTTTACCTGTGTGTAAAGTGTGACTCACAGTTTTGTCGTAATTTCTTCTAGAAAGACACGTTGGCATACGGTTTTAGCCTTCGAGGGAAAGTGATTGGGCTGTCATGTTTATTTTGTCACTTACCGTAACCATATACTCATAAATGCTGACGGTAACGCGAGACAATCGCTGTTTAATCTTAAGACAACGCTAATTAAGTTAATATAATAAGTGATCCTGAACGGAATGTAATTGATCTTTTGAGGTGTTGAAGTGTAAACTGATAAGAGATAAGCTTTGTGGGCTGGCTATCAGTGGGCGTAGCCGTGCACATTACATTGACTTAGTCTACTAAACATTATACTTGTACAATATTGTAACAATGTTTGAAAGTAATTTAATGGTGATTTAAAGACAACAATTTGATTTGATTTGAAAAATCATTTATTTAGGACACAAGATATCTATTTGAATATTCTGATTTGTTTTATTGAACAGTTGAAGGTCAACACAACATGTCCATGTTCAACACATGCTTTTAAAGGGCCAGCTTGCCTTGTATACTGATTTTCATCTAATATATTATAACCCTGCAAAAATTATATTTGAAAATTATATTTGTGTTTTGATTTTAAATTATTCAAACCGTGCCAACTGATCATGACATACATGACTGCAACAGCATCACATAATTCCTGTTGAAAGAAATCAATTATCATATGTTGAGTTCAACATTTGGATTAATTATGAATTCATCATTTCTGTGTATATTCAAGTAGGTAATTGAATTTACAATTGCCAATATATTTCTCCCCACAACCTAAACAATTTCATTTTCAAGTTATATATGGTGGGGGTCCAATGATTCAAAACCTGTGCTTATAGATAATTATTTTCACCTGGCATTATTACAAAACCTGCAATTAATAAATCAGAATTGACTTCAAAAGACAAAGTCTTTAAATATAAAAATCGACCACCATATTTTTTCACTATATGCAGTGTATAAACTATGTTAATGCTAATGAATAGACTATACATAGGGGACAGGGGAAAGTTCCATACAAAGAAGTAAAACTTTCCCCCCCCTCACAAAAAAAAAAAGTTCTATTCACATGAATATCCTCCATATTATTGTGTCCGAATACTTTTTTTCAATTCCTTATATGTTCCAAACATTCTAGATCCACTGCATGGTCAAGGATTTGGTCATCGATGGTCAATTGAAGTTGGCGAATGTCTTATATACATTATATTGTCATAGTCTTTTTTAATGGTCGTATTTAATTTTGTGATAAAATGACATATTTATATGTTTGCCTAGGAGAGCCAACAGTTTCTTGTCGGAAACACTATAGACCAAATACTCTGAAAACTGCAGAGTCAGCGAAACTGTAAAATAAAATGCTGAAATCATGAGTTTATTCTGGAATGTTGAAGCAAAATGTCTATTCAACATTTATGTGTAATATAGTATTACAGTTGAGGTACATGTGTGTTACACATTTAACCTGGTCACAAGGTCATCTTGTGTACATACCTGTAAATTTATCACCTGTCTGACATCAAAGTCAGGTATATACCTTTCACTAAACACCTTTATAACTCAAACATACAAGTACACCGTAGATCGATAAAAACAACCCAGATCGCGGCTGATAGCGAAATTTAAATGACAAGAATGTGTCTTTATGTATTCTGTAGTTCCTATCACGTGTTTCACGACCATTGATCGTGGTACACCCACTGCACTGTAATTACAAGTACGACGTTAAATCAATATAATCAGGCTTGCAGGGCAGATTTAATGCTGATGTAACGTTTACAAAGTTTACAATAGCAAAATCATTACTTTTTCCATCAGTAGTTATTACATAAAAGAATTTTTGGGTGGGGCTGAAATTTATAGCAGATGAATCATTGTTTTGACTTTTATCAGTTGGGTTGAATACACATATTCATTTCTGAATGTTGATTATTTTCGTAGCGCACATTCATGTAATCCTAATATAATCTTCCCTTAAGCTTAACCTTTCCCTGTATACAAACCCCTTGAACTCTTTCTTCCCCTATCTAAACCCCTTGAATATGCCATCCCCATCCAACCCCTTGAACTCTTCCTCCCCATATCCAACCCCTTGAACACTCCCTCCCCTATCCAGATCCTTGAACACTCCCTCCCTCCAACCTCCTTTAACACTCCCCCCTATCGAACCCCCTGAACTCTCCCTCCCTCCTTTCCAACTTCCTTTAACAGTCATCCTCCCTACCACCCCCTTGAATTTCCATCCCTCCTATCCAACTTCCTTTAACAGTCATTCTCCCTACCACCCCCTTGAACTCTCCATCCCTCCTATCCAACCTCCCCCTATCCAACCCCTTGAACTTTCCCTCCTTCCTATCCAACCTCCTTTAACATCCCCCTATCCAACCCCTTGAACACTCCCTCCCCCATCCAACCCATTGAACTCTACCTCCCCCTATCCAAACCCTATATATTAAACATAAATATTGTATTGGTGACTACATATACTTACCAACTCTCCCTATTTAGGAGGGAGACTCATGATTTTGGACCCTTAGATTGACCATTTTTCTATTTTCTGAGATATGATGATTTTCTTCTGAAAGAATAGCTATACAAAAAAGCCATTTAAAAATATTATTTTTCCCTAGGGTCTACATACATGCATTTTATTTATGCTTTTAGTTCTGAGCGAGCGTTATCTTCCCCATAGAAATTTCAAAAAGTTGACATGAATGGGTCTATCAATGTATAGACCGAAAACTGAAGTGCACTTTTTACATAAACTGCTTTGCGGTTTATTCATAGTGCACTTCATTTTTATTTTTATCCATACATTGATAGACCAATTTATTAAATATTCCAATCCTATATCATCTACAGATTTTTTTTTTTTTTTTTACAATGTATCAGTAATAAAACTATTTACCTTATGTTGTTTGCTTACTTATTATAATTCACATAAAATATGTGATGGACAATTAACTTGTAACATAGTTACACAAATAAATACCATCTATGATGAGAAATTTGTAGCCAGGTCGTTTACACATACATCATCACAGACATGAAGGAAAATGAACACACCTGAACTGAAGGTGTTTGGTTTTATGAGTCCTGTAGTGTAACGATTTCCTGACGCTCATCCGGTGATATCTTAAATTACGTGTTGACAGAATGATTTGTCAGATTTCGTGAGTGACCTGATCCATACAGACACAGCAACAGTCTACATTATAGTACAGTAAAACTTCCATAAATCAAAATTCAGAGATTTGCATTTCTCAATGTGTCAAACTTAAGGGGATCGAAAGTCAAGAACTTTTTCTTTAAATAACAGTTATAATATTCTATTAATGAATCAATCTTTTATGTGTCGAATTTCTCATCGTTTCGAAATATAATCATTGCCTGTTCAATATGAAAATGATGAAAATTACAATTGATATATTAAGTGAAAAGTTTGACTGTACATACTGGAATATTGAAATGAACATTGGTCAATTTTACAGTACAGGGTTTAAAAATGTAATTGACAAAGAAATGTTGCATTTGATAAGATCACCAAGCAATCTAAACATGCTATTTTTATTATAGACTGGCCCCCGTCTCCAGAATATTGAACTATTTAGAAAAAAAAATTAATTAATGTGTTATCTAGGGGGAGATAAGCTAGTAATAAAATGCAGTTGAGAAATTCTTCATAAAAAAATTCTTGTTACTGTAAATATCTATATATCTAAAATAAAATTTCTTAGTATGTGTCATTAGGGTCATTTTCTGTCTGGTGTAGAGGATCTTAACGTTTGATGTCAAAATTCTCGACTCAATGTCCTGATTTTTCAAATTTTCCCCAAAACAGCAGACTTCACATGTAAGAGTCACATTGATATTCTGTCTTGTGTACAGGATCTCAACGTTCGATGTTAAACATTCTGCCGAGTCAAAGTCCCGATGTTTCGAATTTTTCCCGATGACCCGCAGAGTTTGAAACATCAAAGTTTTACTGTATACTGAAACATATATACACACCACACACATACATGTATGGTTCGCCTGTGATGTGATTTTAAAACAGTAATGACAACAATGCTGTATTGCCGAGGGCCAGATCAAGGATACGAAACCCTGATAGCCGGGCTGAATATATATATAGAGAGACTAATTGGAAAAACCTGTAAACATGGGAGCATTATCTAGATCCGTAATCGGAGTATAACAAATTTGCACTGGTAAATTGATAGCTGTTGGCTAGTTCATTAGCAAGTGTTGAAGATATATACAATATATTAAAGGACCAAACATTATTGGCTCAAGGATCTGCTTATACCACTGACAAGAACTGTAATTATGCATTGGAAACATTTTAATAGTTTGACTTTAAATATATAGTAGGGCTGCAACGATACATTAACATGACGATACGATACGTATCATGATACTGTGGTCACGATATGATGTATATCATGATACTCTGGTCACGATACGATACGTATCATGATACTGTGGTCACGATACGATACGTATCATGATGCTGTGGTCACGATACGATACATATCATGATACTGTGGTCACGATACGATACGTACGTATCATGATACGATACGTATATCATGATACTGTGGTCAGGATACGATACGTATCCCGATACTGTGGTCACGATACGATACATATCATGATACTGTTGTCACTATACGATACGTATCATGATACTGTGGTCACGATACAATACATATCATGATACTGTGGTCGCGATACGATACATATCATGATACTGTGGTCACGATACGATACATATCATGATACTCTGGTCACGATACTGTGGTCACGATACGATACGTATCATGATACTGTGGTCACGATCGATACAATACATATCATGATACTGTGGTCATGATACGATACATATCATGATACTGTGGTCACGATACGATACGTACGTATCATGATATGATACGTATATCATGATACTGTGGTCAGGATACGATACGTATCCCGATACTGTGGTCACGATACGATACATATCATGATACTGTGGTCACGATACAATACATATCATGATACATTATAGTAATAGTAGAAGCAAAGAGAAAAGATATGTTGCAAATTTTAATGGCAATATAATAACTGGAAATAGACTTGGTCCAAAATGGGCATGACTTTAAAATTTCAAACAATTCATGTCTTTCCTTGTGATTGAGGAGCTGGAGCTGTCACTCGTCATGTGGGAATCAGGATATGAGTAAACTTAAATTCAAAACGACAAAATCCGGAAAATATCGTACATTGTAGGTGTATCATGACTGCCCAACAACTATTGTGTATCATAATGTATTCAAAATATAGTTATATATTGTAGCACCATACATGTATGTCGTTATAGCCCTAATATAATATATAGTGTTATTATCTTTTTATATTATTCCTGACAAGCGATTGGCCAGAAGTGAATCACCTGTCCACCGATAAAAACATGTTGACTTGGAGCGCACGATTTTTGTTGAAGGACTGGTTGTTTCTAAAAATAGAATTATGATGTGTCTCTAAACGAACGCATCGTCCCGCTTTTCTAACTTTTCACAGTGTTTTTTTTTCAGATTGCTAACATTACTGTTTTGAAAATAATAAAACAATTGTAGCTTTTGACTTCGGTCGGTACCTAGATTTATCGACCTGAGAAAAGATATATTGACCTCGGACTGCTTCCTCTGTCAATATATCTTTTCTCGGGTCGATAAATCCAGGTATAGACCGATGCTAAAGGCTATAATTGAATATTAGTACATAATTCCTGAAAAAGAATCAAATTGTGCAGAACACTAGTGAAACTTAGCTACATGGTCGATGTAAGTACCCTAGCCCAGTTGTCAAGTCAATAAAAACTAACATTTACAAACCTGTTACTGGTTGTACAGTGGAGCTCTTTTGTGAAAGTTTGCTGTTACATCAAGGTAAATGTAGCATGCATCCTTAAACATGATAAATCATGTATACAGATATTTTTCTTTATACAACAAATGTTTTTTAATAGGATTTAATAGGATAGATGATGGATGCAGGCAATTACTTGCCTCTAAATAATATAACAATTTTGATTTAAAAATCACTCCCGTTGTTAGATTTGTAGCTAGTTTAATTTTAGTTCAAGATGTTTCCAATGATTGTCCAAACTAATTTCAAAGTCTCTAATCATTGTAGCCTGTATGACCGATGGTTTTCATTCCTTATATGAAATGCTTCAATTTATACTGGAAAATATTGCTCAACATGATTTTTTTTCCCTTTTTTTTAATGAAGGTAATTTTGTTATGACTGTAAATATTTTTATATAGCTTTCATAATATACTTGGAAATTCCATTGTGAAAGACAAAGTTAACATATGCAACATAATCAGGTCATTGTACATGTGGAAACAGCTTAACTCCAGAGCATCTCAAATATACCTCTATCTATATATATATACAAAGGGTCTGTGTGTTCTTCTTGTAATGGGTCCTTTTTTCCAGTAGCTCATTTATAGTGCCATACTACCTGGATATATATTACAGCACAGCACAAAAACTGTAATGCCCAGTCCAAGTCCGTAATGTCTTTTCATACAAGTTTCTGGAACAAAAGTCACATGATTTAATTGGTGAGCACATGATACAGTAAAGGGGCATTTTATATATATGCTTCTGGTATGAAGGTCACAAATTAGCAGTAAACCAACTTCATTGCAGTTAAAGATTGGTCAATTTTTGTCGAAACAGCTGAAGTTTCACATATCCATCATAAAAGAGATATCTACTGATCCTGACTTTATTTTGTGTGGAGCTCGTCTCAATTATGCAGTTGGAAACGGGACACCAGTGGTTTTGCACATTGTTCGAACTGCTGTTAGATTATCATTGTTTATCGNAACCCCCAACCCCCCTGAGTATCACACGATCTGCATTATACTTATTTAGACTTAAAGCTGGTGGAATCAAGAGAGAGGAAAAATGTATTATATTCACCTTTATAGGCAGCTGATCATGAAGTTTAGCAACAAGGGTTAAAGTGCCTTGCTGAAGGCTATAAACCATATCCTAACTCCTGCAGGAATCAAAGACACAACCTTGTGGTCAGTAGACTTGGTCAGTTATTATCACTAACTAACGTGCCATAAATATTGTGGTTACTAATGGAATCAAGGTTTGACTGGTGTACGTATGATGAATATCTCAGTAGGTGTTTCCCAGTTCGGCTGTAAAGTACATGCATGTACATATACATGCTAATGTACAATGTCTCATACTGATAAGTGTTAAATGAGCAATCATTACGATGAAAACCAGATTTTCTAAAATTAGATTTGATGTCAGCTGTCCATAGCATCTGATGACACATGCTTGTATATACATTTGCTTTGACTGGGAGGGTCGACCGGTAGTATGCATACACTTGATCGCCTGATTACATCTGAGTCAGGTGTAAAACTTACAGGTACAAACTGTGTAAGGTTATCTTATGAACAGGTGGTCTGTTAAAACAATATTGATAAACAAATGTTCAAAAAGTTTAGCTGTCGGAAAATCTAGGAGAATATTTCACTGCAGATGGGCTTCAAAGGTAATTTTAGTTAATCAATTTTAGGTAAAATACTTTAAAATGTTGTTTTGTGTCCACAGCCACTCTTTGTAAGAATCAAACATTTCAAACAAATTAATTTCATTTGAAATTGAAACTATATAACTCATTTACTCCTGAAGACACATTTGAACTCATAATTTAATTCTTTATTTGTTTAACGAGGACTACGAACTCTTGCAGTTGAAAGGTTGGAATATAGTTCATTATGAAATTTCAGGAATGAATGAGTTAATTTCTTTAATTATCATGGATACATGGACAAAGGGATTTTATTTTTTAACTGTTAAATATAAACTTAGCTTTATAATTAACAGGTGTTTTAGAAAAACAAAAAAAAATAAACAAAAAAATATCTTTGAAATAGAGCTTACGGTTAGTTGATAGTTTTTAATTTCAACTTACAAGAGAGGCCATTACATTTTTAGGATTGTTTTTGGAAATGAGGAGTTTCATTTCACTAAGAGATATAGCGGGTTCCCAAAATGTGGGTGTCAGTCCTACAGGAAAAGCATGAGTGAAGGAATATCGGGCCATGGCTGTAATACCAGTTTTTGTTTCAGATTTATCACGACAGATTCTCCATTAAACAACTGATAAAATCTGACACGATTTGTAAAAATTTCCTTATAGGAAATATTGGATTGAGCTTTATACAGTTTAGTACGCCCTAATGGCGTGCAAAGTTTATCATCAGGAAGAAGAAATTTTCTTTCAACAGGGAAATTTGTACAATCAAACTCTATAAGATTGATGTAATGAAAGTTGTCACCAACTCAATTCTAATTTGATAAGTTGATATTTTCTCTAAACAATTATTCAATCTTTCAAATTACCTTAAAACAAATAGGGACACATGATCTGGGATCCATGAATCTCATGTTTTAATTAGTTTCTCAAATCTGGCAGTTGTTTGTTTCCAAGTCAAGCTTTCAATTTCATCGATTTCAGGAGGTAGTTTTTGTCAGCCTTATTGCAAGCATCTCAAACTTCACAGGTTAAAAAAGAAAAACACAGATTAATTGTAAAACATCATTTTTAGACCTTTGTCTTATTTTCAAACCGACCAATATATATATAGAGAGAGCTAGAAACAGAAATTTGGAATTTTAGAGGAATTGCAAATAGTTCATTATGAAATATCAGGGGTGAATTAGTTAATTGATAATTACATTGAAAATGAAAAATGAAAATATGTCATATACTAGTAAAGATAATAGGTATATTCATATATAACTGAAGCAACTTCCTTATTTATATGACTGCTTTTCAAAGAAAACAGTCTCTGAAAAATAAAAGTTATTTTAGACGAATTATATGACTCATCGAAGAGAACATTTCTTCTAACTTGCATCGTTAAACTACCACAAAGTTGCAACAAAAGATTTATCAGTCTTGTAGCAGTTATCTCCCTTTCCCCTACATTGAACTTTGTGATTTAGTAAAGCTAGCTTGTTGATTGATGATAGGTATCATAAAGGCATTGAATTTTACTTTTAGTTAATTTTATCTGAAAGCATAATATTATTTTTTTTTTTATCTTGAAAGGACAGATATATATGACAATTATTTTTTTGAAGAATTTCATACAAGAAAATGACATTGTGTAGATAGATAATATTTTGTATTCAGTATTTTTACAGATCTGTATGATGATGATGATTTACCATTGCAAACTGAAACAGAAAACAAAGACAAAGATGTAATTGTGAAGGTTTTGTTCTACGATGTAACAATGATTATAACCGTGCTAATGCGTCACAGTGGTGAAACCATTGATCGCACTTTCTTACTGTAAATCTGTCTTTTTGGAGAGATTATTTTCTCATTTTTTTTGTGAGGAGATTGACTCATGAATGTAAAAATTCTCAAAGATTATTTCCATGGAAAATGTCTAGCAATACTGAAACAGCATCTTCTCTGCATTACCATTTCAAGTGTTCGCATATTAAACCTACAGGCATGGAAACTGTAGTTGCAATAGGCAAAATGCATGAAATACACATGAAAATAAATTCTACACTACCTGCATTTACAGTAGATAACATACAGAAATTTGTATAAACATAACTTGAATTTCACTCTGAAGATTACATTTTTTATTCTTCATGATAATTTTGTGAAAAAATATGGGCATTCACAAATTATACTATCACATTATTTTATTGTTAGTAAATTGTAAATAAATTCTCTAGCTTTACCCAGACAGTAAATAAATAAATAATTAATCTGGCCTGCTTGATATTGAGAATAATTATTTTGGCTACTTCAAATATGCCAGACCCTTCCCATCAGAATTAAAATGATGTTTCCTCACTGAGTACATAGGAAACATTCGAGACAATTGAAATTGAAACTATCTCAACAGCTTTTGAGAAGACAGTGATCAAAGCTTACCGTAGCTTATCAGAACTAGATTGCTTGTCTGTATGTGGGTGTGGATAGTCACCCAAATCGTTTGATAATGAGGAATACCAGGTATTGGTTTCCAGCCCCCAGGGACCCGGTCATGAAACCCACTTACAACCTTAACGTTATAGCTGTGGAAGTTGTCTTGGTAACGATATGATGTCGTGGTGGAATTGAGGAGAGAATCATTACTGAAGGGAGTTCACAAAATAAAGCCTATACATGCGTACACATACAGGCAAGGACCAGCTCGCCATTTCTAATTACAGTTATTCTTCTTAAAGTATTCTGATTCTGATTTTGGAGCGTTTTGTATGTCGAGAAAAATGTGTTGACTGAGGTTTTATATTTTCATTCCATAGACAACAAAGTACCAGTACATGATATTTTTGTTTTCGTCTCGCCCATTTGTTCCTCAATTCCTCTGTCTGTCAGTGATGTATATATATTACATTCTAGAATGCTCAGTTACATTGCATTTCCCGCGATGATATTCAGTCTTCACCGAACACGGTGATAGTGTCAAGTAATAACAACAATAATATTAATAATAATTTACCGCTTCATCACAACCTAGTTCGTAGTTCATCTCAAAGCGGTTCACAAATTATTATCCGTGGTTATAAGGCTTTTGCAACCAGCCGACATCTTTCTCAACCTTGCGGGGAGCATACAGCCGGTGCTGCCATTTCGGCGCTCTTAGCTAGCATTTAACAATTTTAGCACTGCCCAACCACATACTCATTTACTTCTGAGTAAACTTGAGCAAGCGGAGTAAAGTATCTTGCTCAAGGATACAACACAGTGCCGTGCCATGACTCGAACCCACAACCCTTCGGTCACAAGCCTGGCGTCCTACCACTAGACTTCCTTGCCTTCGTACATGGTTTCAGGAGTTTGTTTTTCAGACCATTTAATTTAGGCCAAGGTCACTGTTACTATATACTTTGGCATCATTCTTTACTCATTCACCCCTACACATTTAAACTGGACTTGCCCAGACTTTGATTTGGTAAGGTTCAAATGTGACTTTAGGGGTCAATGGATTATAAAAGCTTACTAATTATTGTATCTTCCCAAAACTTAGTACATTAAATAAGTGTAGAGTACAGGGTGTATACACTGTCTTTGTTATAGAGTACTCAGCCTACAGGTTGTTTATGAGAAGCTCTACTAGCTAATAGCCTGACCTATAAAATCTACTACCCCCGGAGGCTGGTGGAATTGATGTACATCCTTCGGAGTATTTTTCGGATATGTGAACTTAAATTCAAGTTTTGGATTGCTTATCCAAAAGACAAGTTCACTGATGCTATAAATAGACATTTTTTTGCCATTGCTGAGACTAGATCTAGAATCATTTTGATTCAAAATCTCAACCAAAGTTATATTTGCTTACCTGAGGTCAAGGTCATTGTAAAAAATAGAAAACGTTCGAATGACAATTCCACATGCATTGTATTGCAGTTCTAGTCCAATTTGATGCAGTTTCCTTGTACAAAGTATTTTGTACACTGATCACAATGGAGAAAAGAGTGAACTTTTCTCACTTCTTGGCAGAGAGAGTGATTTTCTCGAGCCCAAAGAACTGTAATAAATCAGGAAGAAGGTAAAATGGTCTGGGGTGGATGCTGCAGTGTCTGTGTTGTAACACTCAAGTGCATTGGCACTTCGTAAAAAATGACATGTTTTTGCAGCACACACACAGGTACAAACATATGTGGAGGTATTAGAAAGTGGCTTAGGACCTGAGCAGTCTAGTAAGTGCATGATAAGGCAACTCCTGCAAAAACCACATACTGTAATGATAATAGTGATTCATATTGTATATTAAGTGCCTTAGAGTGGCTTATTGTAGATACATGTAGATATAGGGACTATAATAAATTTTGTAAAATGATAATAACAATTACAATAGATTGTAATATTTCATATAAAACATTGAGATACACAGCTGTGATGTACTGTTATGTTGTAACAATGATAAAGCTTTGAAATATACATGTCTGCCGTTATATTTAAAAAAAAAATGTTTTGAAGTCATGAATCATCTTTCAAACCGTCCTTAATTACATCATTGTGGTATTGTTTATTGTGGTTGTCGTCACGGAGATGAGAATATCCTTTAGCTGATGATGCAGCAGGGTTATATACATACATACAATGTACACTGTGGCCTCGGCTAACTGTAGCATGCGCCTTAGATAATGTGTTGTATTGATCGACATGGTACTTGTTGATATACTGAGCTGATATTTTCATGAATGAACTTCGCTGCCTGTGTGACCACCGACTAAGTTGTTCAATTTAGTGTAATTATTACAACAGTACCGCCACTCCAGATATTTACGCGGTCTATATGTAATCTATCATAAAAAAACATAATTTGATTATCATATATCTATTGCCTTTTATCAACATAGTAACATTTGTTGGAGACAACCTGTCTATAAAGACCACCTGCCTTATATAAAATATATTTAGGGACCACCTGTCTATAAAGACCACCTGTCTATAACGACCACATGTCTCAAAACAACACGTGTAACAACCATATTTGAAGAATGCTCTGTCAAAGCTGTATTAATTCAGAGAGCACTCACATGATAAAAGATTTTGCAATGTAAGATCTAGATGATAAGAGGACCTTGAAATATGTTGGCAGTAAGTGAGGTGGCAGATGAATTGAGAGGCATTGTATCAAGATTATCTGTAATACTGATGTAAACTGTAATTTATTATAATGATGTAGTCAACAGAAACTTTATAAGGGGAGGTAATCTTGTAAATGTTTCCCATGAATAATGCCTCGTTCCTCGGGATATGTATATACTTAATTGACTGAGTCAAGGTATACAGGCAAACATTTCAGACTATTGCAGGCAATAGTCTGAAATGTTTCCCTGATGTGTTAAATTTGGACCAACAAAATATACCTGTAGCTGAAGGCTGTGGACAATGGTTCTTTGGTTGATCCAAACACCAAGTGAGGGGGGGGGAGAGATTCTATGTTGCTGCCTGAAGCATACATTATGTCCATGTTGTTATGTATCCATTTTTTATTATGAACGTTCTGATCTTTTAAAGATGTTGAGATGTTGACCCAGAGTGCTCACGGTCCATACTTTCCGGAATTTATTTTGTCTTCTCCTTAATTTGTAATGAACTCATCATTACACAATATTTCCTGGAGTGTAGTTCTTTCTGACCAGGAAACAATCTTTCAACTATTGTCCTGTCGGAGGAAACCGATAAAGGGAATAGTCAAAACTACTTGATTTATTGTAAAAGATTGGAAAGCACACCATCAGGAAGTAATATCGTCTATCGGTGAATTGTAATTTTGGTCCTGTCACTGTCTGTCACACATGGGTTATAATTTGGGATCAAGTGTCGGATTTTCCGAGATATAATTATCTCTCACTCATCATAAAGCTTGACACAAACTTAAGGCTCATTTAAAGTCAGTCCATCATTATAAGTTTGGACTGGAGCTGTAGGTCGTGTCTAAATGAGCTCTTGACCAGAAATTATATATGGATCTTCAGATAGGACTTGGAGACATGTAGCTCCTTTAATTGCCACAATTCACGAGAAACACACATTTGAAGAATACAAAAAAGCAGTCTTATAATGACTGATAAAGAGGATGTTTTGTTCTGAACCCTTTTATCACTGTAGACCATAATGGACTCATCCAGATCAATGCATGGTAGAGTCTACTAAAGTTACATAGGGTGAAAGGGTTAATGAAGTATGAGAATCTCGATGAATACACAGTGCAATAAAATCCCTCACAAAGGGCCCTAAGAAAGAAATTTGCTACCTGTAAAATGTGCTTGTTATTCCTGAAACTGTTCCATGCCTGTCCAGTGATAATTTTTGCACAGTTTTACAGCTGAATATGGGCTGTTTCCCCTAGCTAAAAAGTGTCTTATTTTCCCAAAATGACAAAAGAAGTGAGGAAAAGTATTCCCATTTTCAATAAAAAAATATACATGTTTTCCCAATTCGTGAAAGAACGGGCTGTTGTAAAATTTAGGTAAAAAAACACTGCTGCCATTCAAAGTAGACAAGACAACACAAGAATTTGCAACAGCTATAGGTTTATTTGTTGAACTGTTTTGAAATATTAAACCCAAGCTTATATTACTACATTACGGGAAATTTTCGCTGCAGTTTTCATGTTCGGCTTTTTGTCCTCCGGCGTAATTTAGAAGGAATTCATCATAACAGAGGACATAAATAAGCAGCATTAAAATATATAAAGAAATTAAATAAGAAGAGCGATTTTTATGTTGGGTGAAAATGGATTTTACCGTTATAGGGCTAAAAATTCCCGTTTTCATTCGTCAGCTCTTTCATGGTTTTGTACGTACCTGAAAACCTGGGTGTCTAACAAACACCAATACACACACAGCTGATGGAAAGGGCTTGGAACATCCCTTTCACCACTGTGGACCATAATGGACTCGTCCAGATCAATGCATAGTAGAGTTCAGTAAAGTTACATAGGTGTGAAAGGGTTATTTGAGGCTATACCTGTGATTTGTGTAAGACTGATAAGGTCATATGCTACGTACCTTACACATTATACCTGTGATTTGTGTTAGAGATAAGGTCATATGCTACCTTACACATTATACCTGTGATTTGTATTAGAGATAAGGTTATATGCTACCTTACAAACTATACCTGTGATTTGTGCTAGAGTTAAGGTTATATGCTACCTTACACATTATACCTGTGATTTGTATTAGAGATAAGGTTATATGCTACCTTACACATTATACCTGTGATTTGTGTTAGAGTTAAGGTTATATGCTACCTACAAACTATACCTGTGATTTGTGCTAGAGTTAAGGTTATATGCTCCCTTACACATTATACCTGTGATTTGTGTTAGAGTTTAGGTTATATGCTACCTTACACACTATGCCTGTGATTTGTATTAGTGTTAAGTTTATACGCTACCTTACACATTATACCTGTGGTTTGTGTTAGAGATAAGGTCATATGCTACCTTACACATTATACCAGTGATTTGTGTTAGAGATAAGGTTATATGCTACCTTACACATTATACCTGTGATTTGTATTAGAGATAAGGTTATATGCTACCTTACAAACTATACCTGTGATTTGTGTTAGAGTTAAGGTTATATGCTACCTACAAACTATACCTGTGATTTGTGCTAGAGTTAAGGTTATATGCTCCCTTACACATTATACCTGTGATTTGTGTTAGAGTTAAGGTTATATGCTACCTTACAAACTATACCTGTGATTTGTGCTAGAGTTAAGGTTATATGCTCCCTTACACATTATACCTGTGATTTGTGTTAGAAATAAGGTCATACGCTACGTACCTTACACATTGTACCTGTGATTTGCGTTAGAGATAAGGTTATATGCTACGTACCTTACACATTGTACCGGTGATTTGTGTTAGAGATAAGGTCATATGCTACCTTACACATTGTACCTGTGATTTGTGTTAGGGATAAGGTCATATGCTACGTACCTTACACATTGTACCTGTGATTTGCGTTAGAGATAAGGTTATATGCTACGTACCTTACACATTATACCTGTGATTTATGTTAGAGATAAGGTCATATGCTACGTACCTTACACATTGTACCTGTGATTTGCGTTAGAGATAAGGTTATATGCTACGTACCTTACACATTGTACCGGTGATTTGTGTTAGAGATAAGGTCATATGCTACCTTACACATTATACCTGTGATTTGTATTAGAGATAAGGTTATATGCTACCTTACAAACTATACCTGTGATTTGTGCTAGAGTTAAGGTTATATGCTCCCTTACACATTATACCTGTGATTTGTGTTAGAAATAAGGTCATATGCTACGTTCCTTACACATTGTACCTGTGATTTGTGTTAGAGATAAGGTTATCTGCTACATACCTTACACATTATACCTGTGATTTGTGTTAGAAATAAGGTCATATGCTACGTACCTTACACATTGTACCTGTGATTTGTGTTAGAGATAAGGTTATATGCTACGTACCTTACACATTATACCTGTGATTTGTGTTAGAGATAAGGTTATATGCTACCTTACACATTGTACCTGTGATTAGTGTTAGAGTTAAGGTTATTTGCTACCTTACACATTGTACCTGTGATTTGTGTTAGAGTTAAGGTTAAGGTTATTTGCTACCTTACACACAATACCTGTGGGTTTTTTTAAAGAGTTAATTAAGGGTATATGGTACCTTACATATTATACCTGTAATTTGAGTTATAATGATTTCCCATTAAAAATTAGATTAGTATCTTTTTTTATTTTATTTAATTAGCATAATCAATTTTAGCATTCATGTGGATAATTTAAATGTGGTGTATTGTTATTAATTCCTTTTTATCATGAGACAATCATTTCTAGGTCAAGGCAAGATGTAATATCGTGCAGCACCTTGTCGATTTCCGGTCTGCGTTTGACTTCAAGTCAACACATGCAACACGTTAATTACTAGTCTATGTCTCTCACGCTCTTGAGAGGTAGATTTAAAAATGTACAAGTGTTGCCCGTATCAGTCTGGGATTACCTACACTCATTGCTGGTAATCTAGTTATTCTCACTCTCGTGTTAAAGTCACTGTTACATCGCTTACATGTATCTCCAAATTAATTAGTCTGGCACTCTCAAGGTATCACCGCCCACCCTCTCCTAACGGAGAAACGATTCAGGGTATACTCCGATGGATGAAAATATAAAATGGTGGCTAACTAGTCTGGGGGATGAGCTGACTACTTCAGTGCTAGAGAAATTTTGCGGGAATTTCATATTTAACTCAACTTGTTACATGTAGATCTTTTTCACTCAAAACTCCTCCTCCTCCTCCATATTCCAGTTCTCCAACGTTTACCTTTCTAATCAATCTTGCACTAGCTGTCCATATTGTTTTTCCGTCGTCCTATTCTTACTCCTTTTCTTTCTCTCACCATCCCTTTCTTTGGCTATACCTCTATTTTCTTTTCTTTCCCTTTATTCATCCTCACATTCTATCCTCATTCACTTAATAAACCTTTCTTTCTTTCTTTCTTTCTTTCTTATTCTTTCTTTCTTTTCTTTTTTTCTTTCTTTCTTTTTTCTTTCTTTCTTTCTTTCTGCATCTCTGTATCTCTGTATATGTAATATATTCTTCCTGTCTCTCCTTTCCTTCAGACACCTTTTCATTCTACTACTGTCACAGCTACTGTCTACCTTCTCCTGTTTCTCTGTCCTTCTTCAACTCCCCGTCC
>NW_018404701.1:147771-160317 GCF_002113885.1 Mizuhopecten yessoensis
CCCGCAAAAAAAATCCTGACCCTAATCACTTTCTATGTACAATTATCTACATTCTCATTCTATCTCCTCTCACCATATACACATTCATTGAATACTTGACAATATTAGGTCAATTCAATCTATGGTATATAGGATGAATGAATTGAAATCCGCTTCTTTGTAGTGGTAACACAGGACGTCGACAACAAATACCTAAAACATTACTGAAATCAACAAAGCTCTTAGTCGTTCGTGTGCTTCAGTCCCCGCGGGACAGATACAGGCAATTTTTATTTGTTTGAATAAATTCATTGTTTGAGAGAGTTGTCGGCGGTTGATGGAGTGTGGGTGATTGAGGGTGATCATATGGGTGCCTCAATTCGGAGGAGTCGAAGCTCGGGATCCCTAGTTTACGTCTGTTTAGTTTTTGTGACAGCGATATTGATCCTCCGCCTCCTGTATCGACCTTATACATTGCAGTGCTTTTTATTAGAAGTGTGCAGCAGTTCTCCGGTGGTGTGCTCAGGTATGCGTGCCTAGAAAAGATAAAACCAGTAATTGTTGAAGACCTCCGGAGTAAAAAACTATTTTTTATTTTCCGGAACTAAAAAATGGAGAAAAGCTGATTCATTAATCAATCTGAAAGTCAAATTCACAGGAAAATGAAAATGGCTAGCCAGGGCCCTGTAAACTGGTATGAACTGGGAGGAACTCGATGTATGGCCCACAAAGCAGACGGCCCATAAGGATAGCTTGATAAGGCCAGAAATGGATGTACATCATCTTTATTGACATTCAAAGCGGGAATGATCAGTAGCACTTTCACGAACATCAGTGTATGAATTTTTAAAACATCGTAGCGTGTGTTTGTCAGTGTCAATAGCCAGTCGCTACAGATTGGGGAAAGAGACGTCGGGCTATCTTAGGACTCTGAGTGTTACTGCAGTACACTTGTGTGTTTCCGTGGCATTTCAACTGCTGGGACATTTCCAGGCCACATGCAACACTGAGTATGGATTTTTGAATTGACTAGAAATATTAGTGATTGATATCATCTCAACAATAGGCATTCACGATTTGAATGCCCGACTATCAAGTGCCACTGGTAAATGGCCTTTCTGGGGTCAGTTTTTATAGGGTTCAAACAAATTCATTCAACTGTGGCATAATCATGAATATTCATGTTGTGCAGATAATGATTGTCAGTAGCCAGTGAAGGCATGTATGCATAATGCACTGCAGCTGATGAATAACGTGCGTTTCCATGTAAATCCTTTTGGAATGTCATACATGTTTACAAGTTTTTGTGTGGTTCGCAATCATCAGACATATCTACTGTCGATAAAGTTGCAAGTGCAATGTCTTAAAATGCAGGATTTATCTAACGAAATGGTCAGTTCTGTTTGAAGCTGATTGTGATGAGGCGGCAGACATCATAAAGTGTGATTACAGGTGTGCACAGGTATTAACGAAGACAAAGGTGTGCACAGGTATCAATGAATGGAGACACAGGTGTGCACAGGTATTAACTAAGACAAAGGTGTGCACAGGTATCAATGAATGGAGACACAGGTGTGCGCATATACAGTTATCGATGGAGACTGCACTTTAAAGATTAGCACACACAAGACATGCACTTGTGCTGTCTGGTTTCCGGTGAGGTCGCGTGTGTCAAACCCGTTCATGCATGTCATAACAAAAAGTCAGTAATTAGTTATGTCTGATTATTGATGATCGATCTGGATGCTGGTCGCTGGATTCTTTCAGTCTGTTACCTGAGGCGAAAAGGCTCTGTGATTACATAAAAAAGAGAGTTGACCGAGAAAATTGCCTGGAAAACAAGTGAACGAGAACATTATTGACTGTCATAATCATGCCCAACAGGAGGTCTTGGTCATGACACAAAGAGCTCAAATAATACCAGGTTGAATAAGTGCTTATCAAGAGGATCGTGCGAACATTCTACAAAAGAGCTCGGATATTAGAAAGAAGCTTGTTAAACTTTAATAGAAATGCTCATTCTCCATGCAGAGACCTTGTATATTACAGGCATTGTGTGAAAGAAGTTTTTAAAAAAAGCTCAACAGAAGAATTGTTTAAATCAAGATTGTACAAAAGCTTACCATAGAGCTTGTGTATTAGACCAAGGGCTTGTATAAGCCAGAAGTACAAATGGTCACCAGAAAGCTCGCATATTATACAGAAAGCTTGGATTGTATCAATTAGCATGCTCATCAAAATGCTTGGATCTTTAGACTGAAAGCTGGTGTTGTGTAAAAGAAGTTTGAACAAATGCTTATAAAAGGGATTATATATTAGACGTAAGAATTGTTTAAAAACAGTGATTTGGACACACCAGATCAATGCATGTATATTTTTATATATCTATCAGAGGAAAGTTTGAATAAAACGAAACATAGCGAAAACAAAAACCCATTGGTTGAGGAGATGATACAAAAACAAACTGCATTAGTATTCAAATCTTGCTAAACTTTTATGGTATTCAGACCTGGGTGGATCTTAATTGGTATAGACTCTGTTGAAGAATTTCTGGAACGCCGTCAGCCAACTGTTATAGATTCATTCTTCTGTTGTCCATAAAGGATTTTCCTTACTTCATGAAGATAAGGATAAATTATTTGGAGACCATTAGAGGCAGACACTGCATAACAGACACAATAATTGATGAAACAACATGAAGATGTCTACATGTTACAGGTAAATACATGTTTATACAGTAACTCTAACGACTTTCGTACAAGCCCAGCCTCTGCAGCGGGCCAGGTGTTTATCCATGTCGACATCAGCTACAGGGTCGGCTCAGGTGCGTGTTTAATGTCGGCTATTTTTGACGTATTCTGTCTGTGAATGATAACGCATGCGGGACACAACGCTCTGTGGTACAATCATCTCTGTATCTGGGATAATCTATTTGCAAAGTTTTGCATTTTGCTAGTTACAGCGGTATGTACAGTGACTTGGAAATATATTCCAAAATTGGAACACTTCATTATTGTACAAATCGTAAAATATTAGCTCAACATTTTATCCAATGGAGTACGTACTTGTATGCAAGATTTTACCTCATTAATTGACATTTTACCTGAGATGTTGAGCCTGACCTACAAAATGAGCTCCGTGTTTCCACCACCTTACTTGTGATTTTTTGTGTATTTGTGTTTTAAAATTTACCTGGGATTTTCGCCTCATCGACCAACAAATTTCTAGGGGAGGTGCTGAGATTTGTTAAACTGTAAAGGATTAATTTGCGATTTCAAGTGATTGGTAGTAGTTTTATATACTTTTTGATCGTCTGAGACGAACAGTGACGATAAAATCTATACTTACGGTCATTGCTTTGTGAACCCGAGACGCGATTCTGCAGGTCAGGTTTAACAGTCACAGATTTGCTAAGGAGACAAATGCTATAAATAAACCTATTAATGATTGCCTGTAGGAAGAAATTATCTTAAAAGAATACACCTACATATTTTAGAAGTTTCAAGCACAATGTTTTTGATGGTATGAAATTTTAAAAAAGTAATTTGTTTGAATTGCTAGAATAGTGTGTAAATGATCACACTGAAATTGCGGATATTAATTTTGCAGGAATTTTAAAGTTGTCATGACGATGTGAATGTCTTCATAATTATATTCTTGTAGGTCATCCGTAGCTAGGATAGACAGTTTAAAAATGTTCGCCTACATTTTATTCAAGGGTGCCTCGGTCATATGACACCCTTCTAGCCAATTAAGTTGACGGAATAACGTGACAATTCTGAAACAGTGTCTGGTCCCTCTGTTGTAAGGTTTCAGATTCACATCAATGTGATCTCAAGTCGAACAAATTTGTGAACCCTCGTGTTTCAGACAGGAATGAAAAGCCTAAGACTGAAATTATAGAATGTTTTGTCAAATATCCGTATAAAAATGCTAGTGTAAAAAAAAATATTATAGGGATTTTTCTACGCGTTCAATTTTTTTGTTGACTTTTTTTTGATTTCCTTTACATAAACAGGAACCGAGAAAACAATTTCCAGAAGGATTTGAATATTAAGGAAACTGATTACTTTACAATAGTTGGAGTCAACACAATATTTTGTCCTTAAATAACATTTCTAATGATTACCACAGGGACAAGGAATCTCAATGCATAACACTTTACCACATTCAGTGCTGATCAGATAATGCAAATCGTGTAATTTGGAAAAGGAGAAAATTAATTGTGCGTTGGAAGCCGATCATTGTGACTAAAGAGCTTGTGGTCATACCAATTACCGATCTTAACTTCTGGATTAGAATTAGGCCTCGAGTCACTTGCCGGTTAATCACCGAATTGATCTCGGAAACGGAGAAGATGGCGATGCTAAGTGGAGTTATATGTGCGAGACTGTCTATATAACATTACGTAATTAAGGATTCTGACCCCGATGTTTTCAGACAAATGTGAAGTTTATAAGTCGACGAGGGAGTCGCCGAAGAAATGGTTTATCCTATACCATGCTGTTTGTGTGTATTACTAAAAGACTAAATTTTGATGAGTCAGCAGTTTTTTTTATTCCTATGGTAAATAAATAGAAATGGTTGATTTTTGTGTATAAATCTTGAAGGTCAATTTTTCAGATTTTTTCACAAATGTGGTAGTTTTATTACTAATTAATCTCTCGAAAGATGTTTTCCTGTTTTACATATCGTACATTTATGGCAAGAACATCGAACATGCGACTAACTGAAATTAATTCTTCCGAATTCAGAAATTATCAAGAGAATTGTGTCAGTGGATCAGTGTAATTTGCATTGTTTACCAGGCGCATGGCTTTAATGAGATCATTTATAGCGTACATATTACCAGTGGATGAAGCACGAACATGTGATGTCAGGATACGGAAATGTCAGTGGCTTGTACATAGTCATGGTTGGCTAAGTGTTGGCTACAACAGAATCTGCCCATGTGTCGTTTAATGTTATGGCAGCAGTAAACGTCAGGATGAAGAAAGTGTTCAATGCTGTTAGCGGAGTTCGTCCGACAGCCCTGCAAGGGTCACAGGTAGCGAAAATCGAACGGGACATTGACAACTTTCTGGAGAATTTCCGACGTAAGTCGTCAGTGTTGGATGATTATAATCAGGCAGCCGGAGGACAGGTGGCCCCGTGTATGTATAGCTCGTCCCAATACTCTGGCTCTCAGTATTCCACCGACGACACGACGGACGACAGCCCAGATAGGGCATATTATTTGGGGCTCGGAAATGCACCCCCACGAGCTGGCCATCATCGTCAGCATAGCAACACAACGACAACCAGTGAATCGGAGTGGGGTCCTGATGCTGAAGATGATATTGAAATGAAAGAGAGGCTAGCAGAAATTAATAAACAGAAACTTGAGGCAGCCTATGCATTAAAACATGCACAACTTGAAGAACCTGGGAATGCCCCTCCTCCTCCAGGTAGGTAATAAACAACTTTGTTCAGAATGAGTAAAGTAAACTTGTACTCTTGAGCCCTAATTTTGTGACCGGCTTAATGGATAAGATAGAATCTTTAATCCTTTTGTGATGGAGAAATAGAATCTATTATCCTTGTCAGGAGAAATAGAATCTATTATCCTTGTGTGATGGAGAAATAGAATCTATTATCATTGGTGTGATTGAGAAATAAAATCTATTATCATTGGTGTGATGGAGAAATAGAATCTATTATCATTGGTGTGATTGAGAAATAGAATCCATTATCCTTGTGTGATGGAGAAATATAATCTATTATCATTGGTGTGATTGAGAAATATAATCTATTATCCTTGTGAGATGGAGAAATAGAATTTATTATCATTGGTGTGATTGAGAAATAGAATCTCTTATCCTTGTGTGATGGAGAAATAGAATCTCTTATCCTTGTGTGATGGAGAAATAGAATCTATTATCATTGTGTGATGGAGAAATAGAATCTATTACTGTAGTAATGGGAAAATATAATGATCAGCCATGCTTGAAAAAGAAATAGAATCTATTTTCCCTGTGAAATGGAGAAATTAAGAATCTATTTCCCTTGTGTGATTGAGAAACAGAATATATCACTCCTATTTGATGGAGAAATAGAATCTTTGCTACACTTATGTGATGGAAATCTTATAGAATCTATAACCAACTTGATTTGTAATGAAGAAATTTTCATACATGTACATGTGTATGCCTGTGAAAACAAGAAAATGACCATATGATGCCTGTTTAACTGAGAAATAGAATCTATCACTGCTGCATGGGGAAATAAACTTAAATCACCCCTAGCTGTGCCTCAGAGAAAAATATTTAAATATCACCAGCTGTGTGATGAAGAAATAAAATCAATCCTGTGTAACTCATTCACCCCTGAAATTTCACAATGAACCATACTTGCCATCTTTTTGAAATTTCCATGTGGAAAGATTACACATGCTCAGATAGAGTTAAAAGCATAACAAAATGTCTGTAGGTACACCCAAGGGGAAAAGCAACACTTTTAAATGGCATCTTTTAAGTTGTTATTTTCAGATAAAATCATTAGATGTTAGAATATAGAAATAGTTAAGCAAATTCACTGGTTGAAAATGCTCAATTTTACGGTCCAAAATCGGGAGAGCTGGCAAATATGATGAACTATACCAACTTTTAAATTGGAAGAGTTCAAATGTGTCTTCAGGGGTGAATGAGTTTTAATTGAAACACTAGTACTGCAGGCCTCAACCAGTTGGCGTACTGATGAATTTGATGTTCAGAACCTCAAGATTCATATGTACATGTGTTCTTCAATTTTAGTAATTCAAAAATTTCAACTACAAAATTACTGCCTTCATTATTATGCAAGGGAATGATGAAATTTTCTCCTAAACGTTCTACTTCTGAAATCACATAATAACATCAGCCATCAATACAGAGCAAGACCTGTACGGATTAGACAGAGAGGGTATATAAAAGATATAATTCTAAATTTTGATGTAATAATAATATACAATATTTGATATAGCGCCCCATCTAGCTAGAATAATTAAGTCACTCTTAAGCGCTATACAATTGATTTAATAAATACAATTATCATATATATCAATACAATTTTTTAGGAATTCGCAGGAGCTGCCTTATCGGGGGTTAAGTACTAGTCCTATGCCACCTGGCTAATATCTCCCTATGTATGTATGCCTGCATGTGTGCTGGAGATGTATTGTGTTCTGTTTGTAGTGGGACCGTGCTTCCAACGGTATCATTTATAGTGCCACCTCACTTGAATGCCACAGCACAGATACCGCAACATACACGTACCCCATACCATTTTATACTCCTCCTGGGTTGTTGGAGTGTGGGCAGGAGAAACACACTTTCTCTGAATATTCCATTTTACGACGACTTTGATGTACTGTTAATTTTGGGAATTATGATCAGTAAATAAACTTTAATCTGTAAAAAAATCAAAACATCAACTTCCTTTTTAGCTTAATAACAGTTGAAAATTGTAATTCATTACATAATGATAGCAGTGATCATGCAGTGAACAGGAATTGTTACCAATAATATTTATCACAAAATAAAAAAATAGTGTACATTTACTGGTTTTATTACAAAGTTATTGACTTCAGTGACTTTATGGATTAGCACCTATAGTACTAAATTAGTAAGTGCTGCAAATATAAGCTGATTGTTTTCATAATTAAACAGACAACAGTCTGTTGCCACGGAAACACATAATTTGACTCAGGACACAGTGAATTTATAATTGTCACTATTTCTATTTAAAAATATTTCAAGTTATGATATTAGAATGATAGGATTCCATCTAAACCAATGAAATCAAAGAAGTTGGTCACAGATGTAATAAAATTTCATATTGATTTTAACGAGGCAAATGAATAAAATTGTAACTGCGTCTGAAGAGATTAATAAACACTATAAAACTCTGTGCAATAATTTATATAATGAGGGTTCGATCAATTTTTGTTTGAAATACCATCATATAACAAACCACAAGGTCATCGTTTTGAAGTCACGTTAAATAAGATTGGCTGACATCAAATTAAACTCCTTCCTGGAGATCCAGGCGCTTGTGTCCTGGTCTTTTAAATGCTTTAATAGATGTGATTATTATAATTTGCATTCCATTTCTTGGTGCTGTGGTACTCGCAGCAATATGATGAATAATAATTGGACAATCCAGTCAGTGTTTCATTTGTGCCCCTTGGAGATATACAGATCAAATTATGGTATTTTGTTGTTGATTTAGGGGCAATGGATAAAAAAAAATGTGATTGTGTTGCCATGGAAACCTTGAGTACGCTTGAAAATTATGCTGATTGGTATCTATGGTAACTAGAGCTTTTCAAACAGTAATTGGAATGTTTGAAGCAGTAAAGCTATAGTGTAACGTTTATTGCTATTGTTATGGCACCTGTAGAGGGGCGTTAAGATGAAATCTAGATATGAACATATATAAATCTTAAGCTGATATCTTGAGCACACTTCCAAATAAGGGTATATAGATATAGACCATGTATGCAGTTTTTCTCTATCGTTTTTAATGTCACTATGGTAAAATATACCTTGGATATTTATATATACAGTATATATCTATATTGTTCACTATTTGGTACTTCAAAAGATCTCACTTGTTAATGGGACAATGATCAGAGGCTTACAACTATTGCTATATGGTGCCCATTTATCCAATTTAAAAAGAAGCGAGGTTTTTATCAACAAGTGATAAGAATGATTTGTGTTTCAGAGTTTTTGTTTTGTTTGCTTGTGTTTTACGTCCTATTAACAGCTATGGTCATTTAAGGGCGTGCCAGGTTTTGGTGGTGGAGGAAAGCTGGAGTTACCAGGGAAAAACCACCGACCTACAGCCAGTACCTTGCAACTGCCCCACGTAGGTCTAGTACCCGCGACCCAGTGTTGGAGGGCTAGTGGTAGCAGAATGTCAGACGCCTTAACCACTTGGCCACCGCGGCCACCCAGAGAAAATAATGTGCAGAGAAACCCTAAGGAATTTATTTCCGTGGGACTATAACCAGGGGTCATTATGCTCTCGTTTTAGAAAACAAATTGTTTCTCTAGTCTATAGCTACCCAAAAGTACATTTTGATTCCAACATATTTGGTAAAGTTACTATTGTTTGTCCTTGAACAAGACACTTATACATGAGTGCTGCTAAAGTTTACCCAGCTGTATAAAACAGGATATGAGTACTGGTCACCATGCTGGGAAGACCTTAATGCTGTGTTCTTGAACAAGACTCTATGGGACTATGACATAGACTAAAAATATTAAGGATCCTTGTCCCACTGCACTGTGGTTTTCTTATATACAGTAACCTCCCCTTATTTTATTTTTTTCAAAAAAGATGTAGCGAAGTTGAGCCAATACAATTCTGTTGACCAGGTTGCTCAGTCAATAAGAGTGACAGTATAACAATCCAGGGTCCTAGGTTTGAGTCCTAGTCCAGCCCTGCTTGTTTTTTTGATACTCAGAACACTTGTTGATACATGTAATATTTTGTTTATGTCACTTTATTTTTCTTAAAAGTCCCGCTAGGTATGATTTTCTTTTCAGAAATTAGTTTATCAAAGCTATATATGGTCATGCTGGAAAAGTAGTTTCCAATACTACGTTTCAGGTTTTTGTCAGTAGTACGAGGATCCTTAACTGATTCACCCCTGAAACTCTATAGTGAACTAATTTACCAAACTTTGAATTGGAAGAGTTCAAATGGGTCTTCAGGGGTGAATGAGTTAATCGAACATAAATGGAAGGACATTTAGAAGGAAATATTCAGATATTATAAAAAATAGAATAAAATTTCTTTTAAAAATTCTGAGCTAAAGTTGTCCAATTGTAGATAGCTTTAAATATATATACGTCTATAGGTTTGTTACAGTACACTGGATGCTGAGTGTCGAAGGAAAGCATGTGAGCTTAATTTTATATCGGGCAGCACAGCTGGCGAGAACTTGCGGTAAATTACTTATATATCTATGTGGATCATACAGATATATATGACTCATAGTTTTCAAAAGTCATCAACACAATCATTAAATCAATATATTTTTTTTATCATATCGACCATTCCTGTTTAAGGCCTCGAGCTCATTCAGTGCTGTTTTAAGACATTTTTGGGAGTCACATTATTTCAGATAATTGATGTCAATGAAATTGGTCCATAATTAATATAATTAACTCATTCACCCCTGAAGACACATTTGCACTCTTCCAAATCAAATGTTGGAATAGTTCATTTTGATATTTCAGGGGTGAATGAGTAAAAGATCTCCTTACTACTGCCAAAAAATGTAAGTTTTAATTGGAAACCTTTTAACCAGTTTGACGATAGCTTTATTAAATCATCTGTGAAAGAAATCCATACTTTGAAGAATTTATAAAAAAAGGTGAAATAATAAAAAAATCAAGATAACTATTTTCTAAGGATGAAAATGCAATGAGGCCAGATTGAGACTGTAACACTGGAATTTGAATCTCATTTTTACAGTAGCTCCAATTACCAACTGATCTATTTAATCAGCATTTGTACCCTAGCCCAAATCAACTACAGTAAAATCCAAAACAGAATTAAGGGGAGATGATTGTATGTCTGAATAAAAAAAATGGAGTTCTCTAGTGTTTTGCCTTCAGTGGGACAGGGATCCTTAACTTATTCACCCCTGAAGACATATTTGAACTCCTCCAGTTCAAAGGTTGGAATAGTTCATTATGAAATTTCAGGGGACATTTCAGAAAAAATCACAGAATTTATATGTGTATGTTCACAGACTTGTAGCACTCAGCTGGATTCGTTTTGTAAATGGCCGTACAGCAAGCTAGATTTCTGGGAACAATGTCATTGCAGACCTCAGCAAATATTTAATTATGTTTATTTAAACAATGAAATTTTGATATCTTAAACCTCCTTAATCTAGAATAAGTGTTGAAATTCCTTTTTCTTCAAAACAGATATTTTGGTGATTGGAAACCAATGAGTGTCTTGATTAGCAATATTAATGTGCAAAATATTAATGTTAATATATCATTATTATCAATGAATTCTTTAAATTTGTTAATTTCAATTTTCCACACATGTTCCATATAAAACATGTTGCAATTCAATTGACAGGCTTACAGCTGTTGTTCAAAAATTTTGTACAGTATTTTGAAACATAGAAAGGTTCTGAAAACCCCCGATACCGGAAATTAAAAAAAAAGCAGAACTTCCAGGGATCAAAATCAAGACCTTGTTATCCACTGCCTGCTTTTAATACTTTACAGATGTTGCTATTTAGGAATTGGAAATCCAGTTTAAAAATGAAAGGTGAATACCTTGCAAAGGGAAATAACTCCAAATACATTTTTTTTTAGCTTGGTTTATCTTAATTATTTATACAATGGAAAATGACTCCTAGGTAAAAAAACACCCAGCTCTGAGGTAGAGTTCTTCCTTGCAAATATAACTTGTGCACTGGTATACCCTTTACCTAAAGGCAAAATATGCCAGTTTATTTATCGGTTCAAAATTCTTTGTGCACCTAAAAACCAAACAATATCATTACTCAGAAAATCAAAAGAAAAATTTAGTTTGTGAATGTTTTAAATTGACTTAGAATATGCATATTGTTTATGGACTAGTAAACAACTCGCCATCAGCACTTATTATAAACATGCATTATAAGTGATCATCAACTATCAGATATTTGTATATGTGATGCAGGATATTTGTCTACTCCCGGGTTAGTTGCGAATTATAGATATAAACTATTGTGAATTCTATGCCAGTGGATGTAATGATAGCATCGGACTGTAGCAATAGGTTTTTGTAAGAATTTGCGATGGTGGGACTGTTTGTCAATATTTGATATATTAAAGGCTGATGAGTCATAACCGTAGCACTATATATGGAGTCCTGCTCTGGCCCGCATCAAAAATCAATAGGAAAGTATGTAGATGTGAAAGTGTAGGATTAACTGTTGTCCAGACCTCACACAGACATATAACTACTTATAACACACCTAATATAGACCTCACGTAGACTTAATTTACGTAACAGACCTCATCCCATAGACCAGCTGGTAATAACAGACCTCATCACATAGACCAGCTGGTAATAACAGACCTCATCACATAGACCAGCTGGTAATAACAGACCTCACGTAGGCCTTGCTTATATAGCATCCCTCTTCAGCTTACAGGTCTAAAGTTTACATAAAATATCTCGGACCTAATTTAGCTTACAAACCTAATTTATGTAACAGACCTTATGACATAGAACTAATTTACATAACAGACCTCATCACATATACCTAATTTGCATAACAGACCTCATCACATAAACCAATTTGCATAACAGACCTCATCACATAGACCTAACTTACATAACAGACCTCATCACTTAGACCTAATTTGCATAACAGACCTCATCACATAGACTTAATTTACGTAACAGACCTCATCATATAGACCAGCTAGTAAAAACAGACCTCATCCCATAGACCAGCTGGTAATAACAGACCTCATCACATAGACCAGCTGGTAATAACAGACCTCATCACATAGACCAGCT
>NW_018404701.1:160487-187648 GCF_002113885.1 Mizuhopecten yessoensis
TCATCACATAGACATAATTTACATAACAGACCTCATCACATAGACCTAATTTGCATAACAGACCTCATCACATAAACCAATTTGCATAACAGACCTCATCACATAAACCTAACTTACATAACAGACCTCATCACTTAGACCTAATTTGCATAACAGACATCATCACATAGACCTAATTTGCATAACAGACTTAATCACATAGACATAATTTACATAACAGACCTCATCACATAGACCTAATTTACATAACAGACCTCATCACATAGACATAATTTACATGACAGACCTAATCACATAGACCAAATTTGCATAACATACCTCATCACATAAACTAATTTGCATAACAGACCTCATCACATAGACCTAACTAACATAACAGACCTCATCACTTAGACCTCATTTGCATAACAGACCTCATCACATAGACATAATTTACATAACATACCTCATCACTTAGACCTAATTTGCATAACAGACCTCATCACATAGTCCTAATTTGCATAACAGTCCTCATCACATAGACTTAATTTACGTAACAGACCTCATCACTTAGACCTAATTGGCATAACAGACCTCATCCCATAAACCAGCTGGTAATAACAGCCCTCATCCCATAGACAAGCTGGTAATAACAGCCCTCATCCCATAGACCTATTTGCATAACAGACCACATCACTTAGACCTAATTGGCATAACAGACCTCAGCACATAGACCTAATTTGCATAAAAGACCTCATCGCATAAACTAATTTGAATAACATACCTAATCACATAGACCAAATTTGCATAACCTACCTCATCACATAAACTAATTTGCATAACAGACTGCATCACTTAGACATAACTTACATAACAGACCTGATCACTTATATAGACCTAATTTGCATAGCAGACTTCATCACATAGACCAGCTGGGAATAACAGACCTCATCGCTTAGACCTAATTTGCAGAACAGACATCATCACATAGACCTAATTTACATAGCAGACCTCATCACATTGACCAGCTGGTAATAAACAGACCTCATCACTTAGACCTCATTTGCATAACAGACATATCACATAGACCTAACTAACATAACAGACCTCATCGCTTAGACCTAATTTGCATAACAGTCCTCATCACATAGACCTTCTGGTAATAACAGACTTCATCACATAGACCTCATTTGCATATCAGACCTCATCACATATACCTAATTTGCATAAAAGACCTCATCGCATAAACTAATTCGCATAACAGACCTCATCGCATAAACTAATTTGAATAACATACCTAATCACATAGACCAAATTTGCATAACAGACATATCACATAGACCTAATTTACATAACACACCTCATCACTTAGACCTCATTTGGATAACAGACCTCATCCCATAAACCAGCTGGTAATAACATCCCCCACACCATAAACCAGCTGCTAATAACAGCACTCATCACATAGACCGGCTGGTAATAACAGACTTCATCACATAGACATAATTTACTGGTAATAACAGACCTAATCACATAAACCAATTTGCATAACAGACATATCACATAGACCTAATTTGAATAACATACCTAATCACATAGACCAGCTGGTAAGAACAGACCGCATCACATAGACCAGCTTGTAATAACAGACCTCAGCACATAGACCTAATTTGAATAACATACCTCATCACTTAGACCTCATTTGGATAACAGACCTCATCGCATAAACCTAACTTACATAACAGACCTCATCGCATAAACCTAACTTACATAACAGACCTGATCACTTATATAGACCTAATTTGCAGAACAGACCTCATCACAAAGACCTAAATAACAGACCTCATCACTCATATAGACCTAATTTGCAGAACAGACCTCATCACATAGCCCTAATTTGCATAACAGGCCTCATCACATAGACAAAATTTACATAACAGACCACATCACATAGACCTAATTTACATAACACACCTCATCACTTAGACCTAATTTGCATAACAGACCTCATCACATAAACCAATTTGCATAACAGACCTCATCACATAAACCTAACTTACATAACAGACCTCATCACTTATATAGACCTAATTTGCATAACAGACCTCATCGCATAAACTAATTTGCATAACATACCTCATCACATAGACCTAATTTGCATAACAGACCTCATCACATAGACCTAATTTCAAAGTTAATTTCAAATTTAATATCTTCATTAAAGTCAATATTTGAAGAAAAAAAACCCCAAAAACATACAAACAATGAAATCTTTTGTAATTATTTTGATACCAATCAACTGTGAAATATTGAAACAGAGTTCCATCTTGGCACCCAATCTTATCCCTGTTGTGGATCTCAGCCGAGTCGTGATCTGGCAAACAGGCGCCACCTTTAGTCGATGAGATGTCTCTGCATCATATGTGAATCATCATTCCAGCTTTTGTTTTTTCGATTATGGTCCATTATAAGCAGACAGTTAAATATCATGGATGGGATATTAACTATACATGTATAAAGAATCTCCTCTTTTTTGTGTTATTGTATACAATCATCTTTGTATTGTTTGTTTCATTTTATGTTTGCTTAGAAATTTTAAACCAAGCTAAGGGCATAATTTTTATCTGTTTTGAAGATTGCATCATGATTTGATATTCATTTAAAAAATTCAAAGTCTGTGAAATTATACACAAAAGACATTTTTTGTGTACTTTGCAGACTTTGCAAGTGGCGCCATCTTCGGTAAATCTATGCTGTAGGAAGCCTATGTCAGGAATATGTAATTTTTGAGTATAGATATCGAGTTCAGTCAATGTCAGAAGTGTATGTTGTGAAAGCCATGTTTCTGGAAAATTGTCAGTTTTATGTTGTAGTTATTCAAACATATTACAGTCATTGGGCCACACTGTACATGTATGTCTGCTCTCCGCTTACTTAGGATCCCTTATTAGGATCATACAAAATATGATGGATTCGATATGCATACAATTGTTATACCCTGCCAGATAAAGCAGATGGCGGGAAAATATATATACAGGTTCCATCTGTCCATTCATCCATCAATTTTCCTGTAAAAAACTTCTTCTGAAGACCATAAAGGCCAAGAGTCATGATATTGGTTGGAAGCTTCCTGGTGGTTGGAGCCGATCTCAAAATCATTCAAGACAACTTTACAAATCTTTCTATTACATTGCTTTTTTTATCAGGGCATAAACATTTCTATATTTTCCTGTTTCCAAAGAAAAAAATAGCCAGAAACCTGAAAGTATTTTTTTCTGGAGGATATCTCAAAAACTTAACAAAACTTTCCATTATCAATTTATTTGTATTTTATGTCTTATAAGTGCCTTTTACTATTAGGAATTTTACATTGTCAAATTTTTCTTGTTGCCATGGAAACAATTGGACAAGAAATGCAAAATTCATTGTTTCGGGAACATATCTCAAAAACTATTCAAGAAAACTTCACCAAACTTTCTTTTTAAATCAATCCAGTTTTCTAGTAGATCTTTTAACTAGAAGGGTATATCCATTTTCCATTTTTGTCTTGCTAACATGGAAACATTTATTAAATGAAAATATCTTGTTGCTCACTGAGTGAAGCGACGGCAGTTTTTTAATTCATACTGAATACCTGCTTATGCCGATATGCTGTGTGATAAAGCAGTGTTTGAGTGTTTCTTTATTCTTATACTGCTTACATTATGTATTTGATAAGTTATTTGATCTATGATGCAGCAGGTTTTTGCAGCCGCTGAATATTGCTGTTTTATTTAAGTCGGGTAATCATGCAGTATTTTCTATGTGAATTAATATAAGCTTTCATCTTCAGTAAGCGTTGAAGATAAAGATGGAATATAACTTCAAATGCAAACAAAAAATGACAGAGGTGAATCTCTATAGATAATTTACCCTATATATTTGCATCAAAATCTGTGGCAGTTATTTTATGGTCTTCTATATATATGCTGTACATGGGAATTTCCTACTGTCTGAGAATTTGTAGCAGTTTCAAAACAGGACTTTTACAGAAAGTGTTGGGTTCGACCAAAGACATATACTGACAGATGACGTTTGTCAACTCTGGTTGTATGGGCTTGGCTGTAAGGTGTGAGGTATGTGGACTTAGCCTGGCAATGACAGGGAGAACGCCCCCCTGGGACCCGGTGTAGGCTGTCTTCATCTTCTGGTTCTCCTTCAGGGGCCAAAGGAGCGTAAATTGAGCTGTGGCATGTCTGTCTTACTATAGAACTTCACCACTGTCATTATATTGTGAAATAGTTCTTAAATACCATTTTCAAAAGAAGCATTCACTTATTTACCCCTGAGGACACATTTGAACTCTTCCAATTCAAAGGTTGGAATAGTTCATTTTGAAATTTCAGGGGTCAATGAATTAAATAAAAATCATATGTTGCTATGCATTTTACAGAATTATAGTTGTTTTAAGTTTGAATATGTGTTTAGAGATAGAAATGATTTTTTTTTTTAGAAAAACTGCCAAGGGTTAAAATTAAGCCCTTTAATTCACATTACAAAGCTTACATTTTTCCAATGATGCCATGGTGCAGATATTGAAAATGCAGAGATGACATCATGTTGCAGCAAGATTTTATGCCATTTTTGTCTCGCTGCCACGAAGTAGCAGAAGCGAGACTAAGGTGTTGGTTCTCCGGCAGCGCCATCAACATTAATTTTTTGCGTTTAAGTTGGTTTCACTGACAGTATATGTGCTAGACCAACCAAACTTGGACCAAAGATGCCTCTTAGGTAGTACATGTCAACCCATGCATCAAATGCTGGATGCGGCCTACCTTTCATGGTCCATTGACTTTGTCAGCATCTCCATCAACATTTAGTTTTTGTGCTTAAGTTAGTTTCTCTGAAACTATGATAAGTGCAAGACCAACCAAACTTGACATCTGCATTGATGGTCAAAGCGGGGCACCGGCGAGACATATCAATCCAGATGGCTAATGTTACATCTTGATTTAAGAATTTGATAAGCAAATTATAAGAAAATACCTCTTCTCTATAGATTATGTAGGATAGAAATCAGTCCCACCTTCTGGTACATCATTTGAGTTTAAAAATTTAATTAGCAAGCCTCGTTTTTTTTTGCCTCAAATTCTGTACCTTTAGGCGGGATTATTTATCACTGTTAAAAGGTATAGCAAGATATTTCTGCAGGGATGATACTTTTTCGCGATTTCACGGGTCAATAACATGATCGTAAAGATGTGATCCGTAGAATAATACGACAAGCCTAAAAATGAGCCATGATGATAAACTTTGTAACCGTAATTTCGTGATGAAATAGCAAGTATGTGGTTGCAACATGTCGTTTTCATCAGAGTAATACAAGATGTTTGAAAAAAAGATTACATCACAAATGTAAAAGTTTTGTTAAGATTTGTTTAACAAAATACTCATTATGTGGTAATAATGTACATGTGTATATATATATTTGCCTATTGGACACTTTATATATGCGAAATATACAGATTTACTGTACTTTTCCTGTGAAAAATTGGAAAGTACTGAAAAAAATCCTTAAGTTGCTGAGTCAGGTCAGGGTGTACATATGCGTGCTGTGTGGTTGGTATTTTTCATTATTAAATGGACTGCTGTTGCTAGTGAGAATTGATACGAAATTCAGAGATCTGGCCGGATATAGGTGCCAAAGCTTTTTTAAATGGATTTGAAGGAAAATAAATGCCTTGGGGGGGAAATTCACTTGAAACAACTTTTATTGGACGAGTTCTCTGCTCATATAACCACTTGTAGTTGCATGTATTCAAGAGGCAGACGATCGACGTCTGCAATATCAGCAGAGGTGGAAAATTAATGTCCGTCTTGAAAGGAAATGTGTTTGAAATTGAAACAAATTTCACTGTATATGTGTGAAAAGCATGTCTAGATAATTGCGCTATGTCCTGAAGACATGGCGAACAATAAAAAATTAGAAATACGTTTCAATCCCTAATAGCTATATATGGCACTGTCTTGTGTCTGATCCCATGTCAAGCTAGCGATCGAGAGAGGTATCCGTGTGGTATGTACAATGATCTGTCTGGAACTACTACATTTAAGGGTGCGAAAAAAATTTGATTTCAATCAAATTTAATGGCTAGCAATGTCCCCGTTCCATTTTGACAGCAAATGGAGCTAAGGACATACGTGAAGTCTAACAAAAGGTCGCAGTGACCTTCGTTTGATATATTGGTGTAGTGCTCCTGAAGACATATCTGCATATAAAGTGTGATGACTGAAATTTTTAGTAAAAGAGTAATGGATTGGAAAGTCTAACCAACATATCATTTGGACAGATGAATGGACGGACGGACGTACCGACAGACAGATAGATTGACGGACTGATGGAAAAGTGAAACACCAAATGCGTTCTCCACTGTTGCGGGGGTAAATCTTTCACCACTAAATCATCCTAGATATGAATTTATAAAAAGTCTTACTGAAGTGAACCGGCTGTATCATTAGATGCATGTTAGTGATTCTAATATATACATTCTGTGTTAGAGTTATCTCCCTTAAGAAGTTTTTATCATCTTCATCTTATTGTGATAATAAAGAATAGTTATATGTGTATGAATACCAATATTAATGTATGTAGATTATTAGTGTGGAACTCTCTTTGAAAGGAGATACAAAGTTACAGCGAAGGTTGCACATGTCCTTAAGGTAGTTCCACTGTTGTTGGCCTGGATGCAAATGTGCATGGGTTTTATTATTAGAGAAAACCAGAGATACTCAGAGAAAAATTCCATGTGGTTGGGCTGGAACCTTTTCACATCCGATTGGGGAGTCAAAGCCTGGTCATTTTGGTGTAAGGAGAGTGGCACTATCCACTGCGCCACCCGACCAACCTAATCTTACTGATGATAGTCATGACAGTGAAACAATTGTTCCTTGTTGGTGGGCTTTAAGACATCATAAAGAGAAACGGATTGTTTCTGGTTAGACTGTTCCGCGTAATTATACTCTCAAGGGATATCGGTGATGTAAGTTTCTAGTCAGTATTAACAGTAAGGATTACTCCACTTCTTTACGACGATGTTATTGTTTCGGCGACCGTTATCCTGCCGATTGTCAGTGATTATATATATAGTCTGCATTTTTCATGAGAGATAACTGTCTGCATAAGCAATAGAAAAACCAATGACTCAAGAATCGCGGAGACAATTATTACAAAAACGGTAGGTTGGTGGAAATGGGTTGCGAGTGTTTGTTTTATTGGCAGACATAAATAATCTGTCGTTGAATAACTTTGGCAACTTCTAATAGAAGGGAATCTAATGAATAATTTAAATCCAATCGTTAATCATGGGTTTGTGATAAAGCCTCTTCAAAAGCCATACAGATCACAGGAAAATGAAAAAACAAAAAATGCAAAAGATAAAAATTACTGAATAAAGTTGGAGCGTCAGGATGATGAATACAAAATGCATAATCAAAGGAGCTGGCATCCTTTATAGCTAAAATCAATATTGTACAGATTTGTGTAAAAATTTTCAAATTTCTTTTAATCATTTTTTTTCCCCTCAAGATATTAACAATGCTTTAAAGGCAGCACCATATCATGTTGATGTTATTTGCAAACTGGTGATAACTGGGTGTATTTTTAAGCACTTACTACTTACTAGTACGTGACCCATGTTACAATTGGTGTCAGCTGTCGTGTATATTACGATGACACATTAATGCACATGTGATAAGTAATTACAGACAAACGTACACATGACTACGTAACACTACGCAAGATCACAAGTACCCTACTCAAACTCGGTAGACTTTATAGGCAACTCTATAGTAAAATAAACTTCAAAATCGTATAGATATACATGTACCCCACAAACATACATGTATTGAATAATGTACAATACTTCATTTCAGGTCACAAAATGTGCGGGTCTTTTTTCCAGTTTCATTGATATAACGTTAGCTTTGTATCATGATCAGGACCCCAACATTGAAAACATGATATTTTTTAAGCGAATCTTTCAAATTTGACGTTTTCAATTTCTCTCAATTTTTTTATTTTCTGCAAAATGAAATCAACAAAAATATAATGATGATCCTATTTCATGAGTTTTAATGCTATGAACAAAATTAAAGGTAAAAGTTCGATCCAGGAGTAGAGCCAACGCCGTTATTGTAGTTTAGGTTCGGTAGGTTCCGTTATCCCTTGCCTGGATACCAACCAGTATGCAGGGCGATTGAAGAATAGGAAAATAAGTGTAGGAGTCAATCGCAACAAGCTCAGGATAAGTTGAATCTTATTTATTGGGTATGTCTACCGGTTTCGCCCGAACAGTGGGCTTCTTCAGGACGATTTGATAACAAAATATGTCCCCTGAAGTACTAAAATTCTGGGCACATCTATATTGTGTATAGTGACGTAATACAGGTAACGTAACGTGATATCTATTCATAACGTTCTAGAAAGTTCCATCACGGTTATTATTAGTAGATGAGCATCTGAAATACTATCAATGTACATACAATTCATTGACTATTAAAAGGTAAAAGTTGATTTTTGGAACTTTACGGAAGTTTAAAACAGGAAGTAGGGCTAAGATCCAGATAAGGGAATGGAAATTTCACGCCTATATTTTCTTCTGATTTCATGATGAAATTCATTTTGAATTCATTGGCCCATTTTTGTTTAACCTACATTTGTAAATATTTCAATATATTCTTGTTTACTGTTCGGTGAACCGGCTGGTGACTTAAATTTCTTATACACCTAATATTTTCAGTGTTGAATGTCTCGATACGTGTATCTCAATATTTCCATTATATTACAGCATGACCTCCCTTAAGGGTATTTAATTGGTCCTCAGGTACAAAATTTCCAGGTGTATAAATATACGTTCGGGTAGAATCATGTGACGAGAAGTATGTCAGCTGATGTCTTAATGACGGGGACTTGACAAATATAGACTAATACAGGGATTTATAGGGGAATGGCCTTATAAGTCATAACTTGTATAGGGTGTATATATTGTATAGAAGTGGAAGTTTAATTCATGTCAAGCATTTTGATGACAGAGATTTATATATAGGTTGTACATTTCAACACGTATGTACATATATATATATATATATATATATGGGGCAAAGAAGTAATTCCAACAGTGTGGACAAGTTTAGGTTGTCAAATTTTCAGAGCAATCCGCTCCTTTTTCAAGACACAGTGAAACAGAATTTTATATATATATATATATATATATATATATATGTTGTTGATATAACCAACACATATATATTAAAAATGGTTGTAGAAGACCTTTATTCTGAGGATGTTGTAATTATTGAAAGAGGGAGATGATTCTGTTTTGAGGAAAACTTGTTAAAAAGTTCACCATGCTGAGTGAAGAGTATAAAGGTATGTACATGGCAATTTATGAATTCTAGAGTAAATTAATTTATCGTGATCGGTGTGTACTGGGTATATATATACCCCAGGTATTCAGATGTAGGTACATTTCTGAAGGTTTCTGTTCAAATTGAGTTTGGTTGTGTTTAAATCGTGACACAGAGTTTACACTACCTGTATGTATATACTATCTGTTATAAGTACATGTATATTAAATCCTACAGGTATACATACATTTATGTATTTACAAGGTAGAGTCTTATGTATGTATACCTGGCCTGTATATACTTGCAACTTCCTGCCTAAAGTGGCCTTGATGTTTTGACTTACAGTATTTGTACTATATCCTACTGGTTTTTGAAAAAAATATTGTTACATATTAAAATATCATACATGTAAATTTCAATTGGTTACATGTTTTCATTTATTATTTGAATGGGATCAACTGTTTTACATTGGTAGTGGGGAATTCTTCAATCGAGATTTAATCGGGCTCCTTAAAAGTTCCTAGTGAATTGTGAAAAATGCAAAATAAAAAACATAAATAAAGGAAATTCCTTAACATATCTTAAGATATTACCAAATGTGATGTTCCCCCCTTTCAGTCACTTGGGGAGAAACCCTTGATGTCCCCTTTCCCCAACCCACTTCCTCCATTCCCTACCCAATCCCTAACCCCCCCCCCCCTTTCCCCCTTCGCACTGTGTTTCCATGAGATTTCTTTTCCTGATATCACCCAATACATGCTGTACCCTATACCTATATGTGTGTAGTATGTATTAAGGTGTAATGTTTGTCTGTTAATTAATTACATTATAATTAAGTCATACTGACCTGATTTCAGCATGTACGACGCATAAATTATAGCTTCACATCGGACGTTTGCATGCATACATTATATTGAGGTGGTTCTTTAAGCTGTAGTTTGTTTGCACTTGGGACTCCGTTAAATACGATCATGTAGATATATATATTTCTCATGAGGTTCATACTGTAATCACAATGATACAGTGATGTTTTCCATGTGCATATACACAGATTCACAGATGGATGTCTTTTATATGCAAATATCTGCATGTTTATTTATTACAGTTTATAAAAACCTTAGAGATGACCTTTTCATGTCTGTATTTGATTTTTTTTTATCTAATGTACTTGATGAATTCACTTGCTGTTACAGCACATATTATAAACATCTGTCCTAATACATATACTGGTCATAATTTAGGAGAGCTGTCATCAGAAAAAATCTGTCATCCATATATACAACCTCTCATTGAAGACCACCTATCATGAGAGACCACCTGTCACTATATAGACCACCTGTCTAGAGAGACCACCTGTCACTATATAGACCACCTGTCACTATATATACCACTTGTATAGAGAGACCACCTGTCACTATATTAACCACCTGTATAGAGAGACCACTGGTCACTATATAGACCACCTGTATAGAGAGACCACTGGTCACTATATAGACCACCTGTATAGAGAGACCACTGGTCACTATATAGACCACCTGTCTAGAGAAACAACCTGTCACTATATACAACCTGTCTAGAGAGACCACTGATCACTATATACCACCTGTCTAAAGAGACCATCTGTCACTATATACTACCTGTATAGAGAGACCACCGGTCACTATATACCACCTGTCTAGAGAGGACACCGATCATGAGAGAACACCTGTCATGATAGACCACCTTTCATGATAGAGAACCTGTCATTATAGACTACCTGTCTATAGAGACAATTTTTTTTAGAAAGATCACCTATCATGAAAGACCATATGTCTAGAGAGACCACCTGTCATTAAAAACTACCTGTCTAGAGAGACCACTGGTTGCTATATACCGCCTGTCATGAAAGACCACTGGTCACTATATACCACCTGTCATGAATGACCACCAGTCACTATATATTTAGACCACCTGTTTAGAGAGACCACCGGTCACTATATACCACCTGTCTAGAGAGGCCACCGGTCACTATATACCACATATCTAGACCGACCACCGATCATGAGAGAACACCTGTCATGATAGACCACCTTTCATAATAGAGAACCTGTCATTATAGACTATCTGTCACTAGAGACAACTTGTTAAGAAAGGTCACCTATCATGAAAGACCATGTGTCTAGAGAGACCACCTGTCATTAAAAACTACCTGTCTAGAGAGACCACCTGTCATGAAAAACTACCTGTCTAGAGAGACCATCTGTCATGAAAAACTACCTGTCTAGAGAGACCACCTGTCATTAAAAATTACCTGTCTAGAGAGACCACCTGTCATTAAAAACTACCTGTCTAGAGAGACCACCTGTCATTAAAAAATTACCTGTCTAGATAGACCACCTGTCATTAAAAACTACCTGTCTAGATAAACCACATGTAATGAGAAACCACTGCTCATGAAAGTCCGCCTGTCATTACAGACTGCTTATATGAACAGAGCAGTGACTATTCATAGAAACAATCTGTTATCATGACAACCTGTCACTAGAGCCCTCCTGTCTAGACAGACCACCTATAATGAGGGACCACCTGTCATTAAAGACTAGAGTGAGGGGGCCCACAGTCCTAAATAAATGCCAACTGAAGAGGATAGGTGAGGTGAGGTGAGGGGGCCCTGCAGAAGCATATAGGTCTACTTCCATTTCGGTTGTTAAGGGGACAATGGAAGAAACCAAAACTGACCTGCTGACCCCATTTGAAACATTTGAGGTGGAAGTACTACTACCGTATTTGACCGCAAATAAGCCCCCACCCCTAGTGAAAAAAAAATGGACCAAAAAAAGGAAGGGGGCTTAATTGCAATTATCCCTCCTGTTTAAAAATGTCCACCATCTTGGATATACCACTGTTTTGATCTATGACCTCACTACAATATAAATCATGCACATTGTAATTAAAGTTGTTCATGTTGTAAAAATATCAACAAACAGACAGAAAAATTGATCACAGTCACCTCAAGTTGATTAGTTGATGGTACGCGGTGCTGTTGTTTTTCTAACCCAATTTTCTCTTACCAATTGGTCTCGATACTTCAAGTTATCAAACATGATATTGTATAATTACAAGGGAAGTACTAAAAAACTCTTTTGTCAATTTTTTTTATACAATGTACATGTATATATATTTATAGATACAGTACATTGAGTCTATCATAAACTATTTCGCTACATTATGTAATTTCTTGTCTCCGTTATTCCAGGCTGTTTATAACATAAACATGTAGATTAATGTCGCTGACACCGAAATGTGTCGTAAATTCCGGAATACTTGCATATATATTTAGCATTATTATACTCGATAAGGGTTGTACGTCTGTGGCGATGTGTGATTTAGTTTTATCCGATACAAACTTTCACAAAATATCTGTTTTTTCTATTCCGAGTACACAAATCTAGTCGTATCCAAATGGATTAGTATCGGAAATACATTAATCTTGGTTCTCCCCAATTAAAGCATGCCTCTTCCCTAAGATATTGCCATTAAATTCGAAAGAAATTCTATGTAAAGAATGAAATATGTTTGTTTGAAAAACGCTCATGTCAGTTATTTTGGTCGTAAAACAGTTCATATTGATATCAAGCACAAGGATATGTACTGTGATTAATGGCCGACCTGTTATAGTGTGTGTCACTTTTAAAACCTGTAGTAATTACTAGTGAATGAATGTCACTGTTATTGTGTATTTCTCTCACTTTGTACTGCTGCAAGTTAACCCATTCACCCCTGATGACACATTTGAGCTCTTCCAATTCAAAGGTTGGAATAGTTCATTATGAAATTCCAGGGGTGAATGAGTTAAGGACACATGTTCCACTGTTAAGGCATCACACTGGAGAGTTCCACTGTAGTTTTTGTCTCGCCGCCACGAAGTAGCGGAAGCAAGACTAAGGTGTTGCTCTTCAGGCGACAGCTGCGGGGTCGAAGCATTAATCATTTGCGTTTAACTTAGTTAGTTTCACTGAAAGTATAAGTGCTAGACCAACCAAACTTGGACCATAGATGCATCTTAAGTAGTACATCTCAACCCATGCATCAAATGCTGGATGTGGCCTTGTATCATTCATGTTCCATTGAGTTTTTCAGCATCTTCATCAACATTTTGCATTAAGTTAGTTTCTCTGATATGTGCATTAATGGTCAAAGCAGGACACAGGCGAGACATATCAATCCGAAAGGCCTGTTTCATATATATTACATAAGTTAACTCCCCTTGGTTTTGTCTTGGCTATATAACTGTAGTCGGAGTGGGCCAGGGCCACATACCACATGACCAACCCAATTTATTGTTCCAGTGATAAATTAATAAAAAGTCATATTTTAACAATGACTTGGGGGAGTTTTATAGAGACTTATAATAACAGCTGAATACTGTTTTAAATGCTTACCATTGACATTTTGATCGTATCACTTGGTTTTAAAGTGGGTTTTAAAAAAGTATATTTCAGCACAAAATCCATGATTGAGTATGAGAATAGTTTCATGAATACGGGCCCAGAGCTCGAATCCTGGTATGGCCTCATTTTCATTATACTTTTGTTGATTTTTTTCCCCTTATATGTCATCTCGATTATTTTCTTTCATAAAAATTCTTCAGGATTTTTGTTTCTTTTCAGATACAATATACTAAAGCTATTCTCTTGCTGGTTCAATTCATTGGTAAATTTTTTTGCATTCATACGGTGGTCCTAAATAAATCACTCCCATTCGGGCATTCCATGATTTACAGGAAAGGATTCGAGACTTTTCTTACGATAAAATTTCCCCAGTAATCCAGTTTTCTCACGATCTAGCCACTTTCGATCGGAATGAAAGTGGCTCATGGGATTACCGATGCATATAGATCGTAGGTACCTGAATGTATACATTTTCACACTGGATACAGAGGCTGGAGTGTGTATTGATTGTCGGTCGGATCGTACAGTAAGGGAAGATATACATTACACATGGAGGACTTGGTTAGATATTAATCTTACAGCTATTAACATAAAACATTGTCTGCTATATCTCCATCAACAGAGGCTGCGGAACATGGTGACACTTTTCCCGTATTACGATGTAAAGCAGCGGATACATTTGATTACGTCGACTCAATTGACACTTCCAGAAACGTGAATGATCTGATTTTCAGTCTATTAATTCAAAAGCATAATCATCTTGACTGTCACTGATGGTATGACTACTGGGAAATCTGCGTACAGATCCTGTACTCATTCAATCTAACACTGAGAGAAAACCTTTATTTTAATATATGAGGGTATAGAAGATTGTGTTATGAAATACAAAAACAAAAATGTCATCCATTGCAAAAATTTCAAACATAAAATTGATAAACTTTTAGGATATTATACATCCTCCTAAGATCTCAACATTATCAGAAATTGTGCTTTAATTGTGGCAGTATAAAAGATTATATATTGTAATGTTTTTCATTGGTTTCTATTCTGATTTTCAATATTTTGGTTTCTATTCTGATTTTCAATATTATGAATTGTTATTGGCATGCATTAGCTGCTGTAACCATTTCACCACTAAAGACCATAATGGATTCATCCAGATCAATGCATGGTAGAATCTACTGAAATTATATAGGGGTGAAAGGGTTTAAGTTTAACACTAGTTGTTAGTTACACTTAGGTAGATAGAATTCGAAGAAATCTTGTTGTGGTATAACCTATATATCTAGCTTAACTAAAAAAAATACCAGGAATGATGTGTAAAGTAGCAAATTAAATAACCTGAACCATATCACAAATAGCTGGTATAATGTGCAAGGGAGATAACTCTAACACAAATAAATTGTAAGTAAGGGAGATTACTCTAACACAAAAAAACAGGTATAAAGCACAAGGGAGATAACTCTAAAACTAATAAATTGTAAGTAAGGGACATAACTCTAACACAAATATATTGTAATTAAGGTAGATAACTCTAACACAAAAAACAGGTATAATGTGCAATAGAGCATATATCCCTAACTCTTTAATACAAATGATAAGTAAAATGTGTAATGGGAGGTTGGGGAGATAACTTTGATCCAAACTACATGTTAGATAACAAATTATTCTCAATTCCGCTTTTTACATGACTCTGCTTTTGAAATCATGATAGAAATTTTAGCAGAAATCCATTAACTTCGAAAGTATGTTCTTCGAGGTCCCTGTTTATTAATGGTCACGATGCTGACATGAGGACCCTTTTCTATCTGATTTTTCTTATCAATAGGATATGTAAATATTATAGCACACGGGCATGCAACACATTTTGTTTTTAAGTAAAGTATTACTTCCTCTGTATATTATTAGGTTTGCACTCTGTCTGTCCTTCCTTCAGTTTGAAAAGTTTCAATTGCATAGAAAATAAAACACAGTGAAATGTTGACCTGTCTTAGCTGACACCTGAATATCCTGACATCCAACATAATGCTGTAATTCTATGTCGAATGAAACTTCCCGATAACACCTCTGTATTCTGACATTTTGTCCAATATGACCAATTGTTTGTGTCCCAAAGTCAGGATGTCAGGTTAGACAGGTTTTGCTGATTTTTATTTTTAAATTACTGGTGCTCATTCATCTATAACAAAATATTATTAACCCTTTCACCACTGTAGACCATAATGGACTCGTCCAGATCAATGCATGATATATAGTCTACTAAAGTTACATAGGGGTGAAAGGGTTAAAAGTAAATGATCTGAATGTATTGAAATAACTCTTTTACATAACTGTTGCCTAGCAACCAATTTGAAGGTATTTGTGACGGAAGACATGTTACATTGTCGCGTGGTTTGTTTGTTTGGAGTTTTAAAACAGCTTGCCACAATCAGTATACAACCTTAACTATATATATTACCTTGGAATCCAATACTTCCAGCTGTTACACTAAATTTTCATACAGCCAACAAGTTTACGATATATGTTTCTAGCCTCGATCTGAATCCGTGCAGACATCCGTGTCAACAACCTGTACAATTTACACGGTTTAATTGGCCCAGGTGTTCAAGGTTTTTGTATATGCTGACAGTAATTTGTGGAAAATAATTTATGACTTTCGTATTCTTGAATATTATGATGGTGAGGTTCTGGATATTGTTTACGATTATTTATACAGAGATTATTGAAATTTATGGAGGGACATGATGTTTAAGGTACATATATCATTGGATTTTCCAAAAAGTGCAAGAGGATCTGTTTCCAAATTATGGAATAGATGGATTGATTTGTGTGGTACACATTGTGAGCAATGAAATGTTGTCTTTTGAAACAAACTTTATGAAAACGTGTTCGTATACATTTCAAGTTGTGTGTTGCTTATATTCCACAGAGGTGTTGTATGTATAGTATCAACAATTGGATTTTTTGTCTTCATATATGACCCTAGCTTTTACATGGATGTTATAATACCCAATCAGAAACAAAATTTAAAACACTGACAGGGTTAAGAATACAGAACAATGCATTATGCGTATCACCACTTTGTGGGTATTGGAAAAATAATTTCATTATAACTCTGCTGGAATTTAAAATATATGACAGAAAATGCTGAAAAATTGATGACAATCGTCGACTGTGACAAGGTGTTGAAACATGGCATCGCGAGATAGTGTGTATTGTGCATCTAGAATCAATGTGCCTTTTTGTTGTATCTATATGGCCGCAGGATTTAAGAGCTTCGGAAATTACATATGTATGTGTCTATATAAATTATGCCAGACAGACAGCTGACATCAAATTGTCACAATATGACCATTTGAAAAAGATACCAAACTGTTAACGACTATAAAAAGGGAAAAAAATATGAGGTGATTTTGCTGCATGAAACTATAGTGTGAGTTGTTAAATGTCAGGTTTATGAAATATTGAAGAGAATACTCGTAATTCTACAGGGAAAACCCGGATGTATTTACAAGATCTGAATTTCAGAAATGTTTAATATAATATTTCAATTTGAAGATACAAATGTATAGGACTACAACTAACGTCCTTCGCTGCATTAAGAACCAAGGTCAAGTGTGATTAAAAAAAGGGTTTCAAATTTACTGAAAGCATTAAGCAATGGATAAAGGAGTTTGTGTTAATGTTGGTTGTGTGTTGGGCTAAAGGACAGCATGTGTTTGGCACTGTTAAGACAATTCTGTATCGAGGATGTACCTGGATTTATGGGAGTGAAAGTGAAACTTTTTGGTAACAAAAACCATGCAAGTAAGTTCATTCATCATATTATAAGCTGTCTGTTATTACATATATCCCAAGAAAAAACATATACCGTATTTGACTTAAAAAGGGCACCTGGCATGGTGGCATGGGTAAATGACAATTGCAGATTGGAGCACCTTTACTTTGACATATTTCCCCCCTCAAACTCTACATGTAATGTAGTATAATGTAAAAGGGTAATTTGCACGTGTAGATGACCCTTTAAACTGATTTTTGTGTTGAAACTTTGGTGTTGGCAATTTAGTTCTGATATGTATACATTTGATTTACCTATATTTTATAATTTATCAGAATCTGTAAATAAATAATTATGTGTGGATATTTTCACGCTAATTAATGTACTCGACATGAAAAATATGAAAATTTCAACACCAACAAAAATGTTCACTCAATTTAAAAGAACCTGAGACTGATAAATGAATTTAACCCTTTCACCCCTATGCAACTTTAGTAGACTCTCCCATGCAGTGTTATGGATGAGTCCATTGTGGTCTACAGTGGTGAAAGGGTTAAGGTCTGTTTATCCCACCTTCAATTTCAATAGTGACATTCTAATCATTCTGACAGATTGCATTGGTCGCTATATCAGGTTTCATGTTCCAGGATAGTTTTGTTGTCTTTGAATGTGAACTTAATACAGTGACATTTTGATGACATACTTCAGAAGTGATTTAACTTGACAACTTTCAGAAACTGAAATCCAGACAAAAGAAAAATTGGAATTAAGTATAATTGGTGAATATTCAGTCCTGTGAAATAACCAGCAATACTATCTTCTCTACTGAAGGTGATATATGAGAATAGTGATAATGTTATTACGAAGGAAGAAGAAAGTGTAATTAAGGGAACTGACCATGCAATGGTTGTAAAGGGACATTAGCGAAGGAAACTGGATATGACTAATGAACAGTCCCTGATGGACAGAGTTCAGAGACTCAAAGATTGATAGTCTGTGTAGACGCCTGGAGTAGGTAGCTGTTTGATGGTTGTCCGAAATACCTGTACACATTTTAAAGATGGCTTTTCGGCTGCTCTTGGCAATATTCCAAATTTCAAAAGATCTAAAGCATTAAATTTTTTAGTGCATATTTTTTATACCGTGATATTAATTCTTGTTACCAACCAAAGCACAAACTTAAATGTCAGCACTTCCTATACGGTGACAAAAAATTGAACTGGTTCCGTAGTTCTTCGGAACCATCTCAAAAGTATTTTGAACAGTTGATCTTGATATCATTTAAAATTTATACCTGCAAAGTCCGTCACCTGTATTTGTGAAGGTTCATCTGCAATTAACCTCCATGACCTGCACAGATTGTAGTAGTTTTTAGAATTTCCTTCATTTGCATTGCTTATCCCATCATTGAAAATGTTTAAAAATCACTGTATTTGTCTCTCCGCCACCATGTGGAAGCGAGACTTAGGTGTTGCTTTTCCAGTGACGGTGGCAGCGTCAACATTAAGTTTAGTTTCACTGAAAGTATAAGTGCTAGACCAACCACATTTGGACCATATATAGATGCATCTTAGGTAGTACATCTCAACCCATGCATCAAATGCTGGATTGCGGCCTACCTTTGATATGGTCCATTTACTTTGTCAGAATCTTGCAACATTAAGTTTTTGCGTTTAAGTTAATTTGACTGAAAGTTTAAGTGCTAGACCAACCAAACTTGGACCATAGATGCATCTTAGGTAGTACATCTCAACCCATGCATCAAATGCTGGATGCGGCCTACCTTTGATGGTCCATTGACTTTGTCAGCATCTCTAGGAACATTAAGTTTGTGCGTTTAAGTTAGTTTCTCTGATATCAAAGCGGGGTATAGGCGAGACATATCAATCAGAATGGCTTGTTAAGCTTTAAATGATACTCAGAAAACACATTCTAGTATATATATACTTACAGTTTTGATGATTTTAAAAAGTTTACATACGGCATGAAATGAACATGCAGTTACCGGCATTGACATATCTTTATCAGCATTTTTCAAAACATAATTTTCAGTGACGGATATGAAATTCTCAATTTGCACTGTCAGCTTTTATAAGATTTTGATGGTAAAATGTACACTTAACAAAAATGAACACATTTTCCTAGTGCAAATTTGATGTGGTTTAGTTTAGAACATACTCATGGTTGGGAGACATCCCAGGATTTAGGCAACAGATGTCTTTTAGACTTTGAACATTTAGTTCATGGTATTAAAATGTGCAGATTAATTACTGAAATAAATTATAAGAATTCACTTTGATGTCAATTAATGCAATCTATTTATATATGTAAATATCAAAGTGAATTCTTATGATTTATGTCAGTCACTATAATCTAAACATTATTATATCGTGAACTTTACGCTTGAAGTCTAAATCTATCTGTCATTTACAACTTGTGATGTCCCTTAAACATTATAAATATATGCAAGTTTTTTTTTTTTAATATTTTTTTAAACACAAACGGGTTCGATAATCTTGCTTTTAGCTCACATTTCAAACATCATTTTTATATTAAAAACAACTTTTCCTGGATACCAATAGGCCGAGGGAGATGATATTTGGTCTGTATAGCATGCTGGGATACTGCAAGGCTCCGGGTTATCAAATTTGTTCAAATTAATGACCTTGATGCTTTGTCAAGGTCACATATGTCAGTTGTGTTAATTACCTTCCAACAACTTATTTTAAACAAATATTAGGCCTATAAAGTGATGATACATGTCCAGTAGCAGATTGTTCAAATGAATGACCTTGACCCAATTTTATGGTCACATATGGGTCAAATGCATCAAAGTCTTTGAACAACATCCTTTGAACATGCAAGACTAGGGTCATGCTATTTGACCTTTAGGATGCTGGGATGAAGGGATTTTAACTTGTTCAGATGAATGACAATCTATGTATGACATTGACTGAGTTTCAAGGTCATAGGGATCAAATGTATGGAAACCTATGAACAACTTCCTCTGAAGAACCAAGAGGCTTTAAATGAGTCATGTTTTTCTGCCAAGTTAGATATGACTGTTATTAAGTTTTTAAATGAATTTGATACTTGCATGCTTTGATGGTCACAGCATTGAGTACCCGATGGAAGCATTGTACAGGCCTATTGCCCCTCTTGTTACTTATTTTGCTTAATTGACCAAACTAGCTGAAATTGTGTTGCTGTTTCAAACTCCCCAAATTTCATGTTTAAATTGAAACATATTTAAGCAAAAAAAGTGTCTACTTTTCAACTTAAAATCCCCTTTTTCATGATAAAAGAAATGCGTCTTGACACAAATTTAGAAATAAATGATGGTTGGAGTAAGAAAAATATTAAAATCTCATGAATAATGGAAATTGTAACTATCCTCATATACCATGCTGAATTCTTCATTAAATATTCTTTCTTGGCCAACAAGAGTTATTAGTAATACCGTAGTCGGAAAAACTCATTTCATAATTGCTGTAAAAAACAGTTTATAAATATTAAATATATATATCTGTAAATCAATTTGTCATATCTATTGTCGGTAATTTATTTTACAACTCAAAGTTTTCCAAAGCAGTATTTCCTTCATTCACCAATTATACTTACAATATTCATGAATTGTTTCACTACTACATCACTTCCAAACACAATCAAAACATTCTCTAATGTTGATCTGTAATCATATAAATTATAATATGAGAATTTTCATCAATATTAAATTGACCTTGGAACAATAAACTAACTCTGTAATTGATTGCAGTGTAATAATGTCAAATGTTCAGGATTGTTTAAAATAATTACATTTGTGATATTTCAAGCTTTTGCAAGATTAATGGACAATTTCTATGTGGGTGTGCTCGTTTGACTATAAAACATTGGTTCTTGGTTCTGGGAATAACATTATATATAGCGCTCACACGCTGAGGAGATCTTGTTGATAACGAATGGTCGCAAACACCAATAAAATCATGTTATCCCTGAAAATGTTCAGGTGACGAATGGGAAATGTCAATTGGATTTTAAGAAAAAAATATTGTAATCAACTTAAAGCTAGGAAAACAGCAGATTGCTGGAGAATGCATTTTTGAAACCGTGAATAAATTTTAAAGTGATGACAATTTTAAGGAAGTAACAAAATGTGACAGCTGTGTTGTTACTTAAGAGAAATAGGTATTATACATTTACCTGACAATATTTTGTTAAAATCAATAAATAATTGATTTTTGTTCAGATATGCTGTAGAGAAATGTAGAGTTTAGGTCATCAGAGGGATTTATTGTTAATTAAATATCGTGATTAATTTCACAATCCCCCTGGATCAGTTTGTAGAGACCAGTTTCCCGAAGAAACCTAACACTGGTGTATTGTATCAGAGCAATTTGATGGATTGAATTAAAAGGAAAATATATATGTATATTTATGAAAGTTCAATAAATGTCAAATTACCTTGCACACATTCAGTAAGGTATTTATGTGTATTGTATCTGCGTCTGTCAAATTTATTAGCTATGTACACTTTCTAAAGGACACTTACTGTGTCACACTAGCAGTTACTATGTGTCTGTGAATGCAAATTACCATTTACACTATTTTTAGGACAATTACGTACTGTAGTATTCAAATTGCCATCTAGTCACTTGTAAGGCTGTCTGTCAGATGTAAATATATTAACTCTCTGTAGGACATTTATGACTGTCATTTCCTGTCAAATGAGCTTGTACAGAAATTGTAGGACATTTATTAAAGTTTTCAAAGTCTGTCAAATTTTCATGTACACTCATTTTAAGACATTTACGGTAGTATATATCACATTCGCTATGTCTGTCAGATTACTGTATACACTTTATGGACATTTACCGTAGGTGTTGGAATCTATTGTGTCGGTCATATAAATGTGTGTACCATTTGTAGGATATTTACGGTATTATATCACTTTCACTGTGTCTCAGATTAAAGTTTACACAACTTTATGGACATTTACCATAGGTGTTGGAATCTTGCGTGTGTCATATAAATGTGTGTACCTTTTTTTAGGGCATTAACGGTAGTATATCGCATTCACTGTGTGTCTGTCAGATTAAAGTGTACATAACTTTATAGACATTTACCGTAGGTGTTCGAATCTGTTATCTGTTGTGCCTGTCCTATGTGTACCTTCTGTAGAACATTTACCGTAGGTGTTCGAATCTGTTATCTGTTGTGCCTGTCCTATGTGTACCTTCTGTAGAACATTTACCGTAGGTGTTCGAATCTGTTATCTGTTGTGCCTGTCCTATGTGTACCTTCTGTAGAACATTTACCGTAGGTGTTCGAATCTGTTATCTGTTGTGCCTGTCCTATGTGTACCTTCTGTAGAACATTTACCGTAGGTGTTCGAATCTGTTATCTGTTGTGCCTGTCCTATGTGTACCTTCTGTAGAACATTTACCGTAGGTGTTCGAATCTGTTATCTGTTGTGCCTGTCCTATGTGTACCTTCTGTAGAACATTTACCGTAGGTGTTCGAATCTGTTATCTGTTGTGCCTGTCCTATGTGTACCTTCTGTAGAACATTTACCGTAGGTGTTCGAATCTGTTATCTGTTGTGCCTGTCCTATGTGTACCTTCTGTAGAACATTTACCGTAGGTGTTCGAATCTGTTATCTGTTGTGCCTGTCCTATGTGTACCTTCTGTAGAACATTTACCGTAGGTGTTGGAATCTGTTATCTGTTGTGCCTGTCCTATGTGTACCTTCTGTAGAACATTTACCGTAGGTGTTGGAATCTGTTATCTGTTGTGCCTGTCCTATGTGTACCTTCTGTAGAACATTTACCGTAGGTGTTGGAATCTGTTATCTGTTGTGCCTGTCCTATGTGTACCTTCTGGAGAACATTTACCGTAGGTGTTCGAATATGTTATCTGTTGTGCCTGTCCTATGTGTACCTTCTGGAGAACATTTACCGTAGGTGTTCGAATATGTTATCTGTTGTGCCTGTCCTATGTGTACCTTCTGTAGAACATTTACCGTAGGTGATCCTAAGTCTCTCCCTGTGTATCAGTCAGATTATATTTTATGAATTACCTACACAGCACATCAAATAACGTTTTCAATCTGTAAAAAGCAAGGCCGTTAAATTGACTGATCTCCCATGGGTGTGTGTTGTATAGTAGCTTAGCATGAGTTGTACACATAGTGTATGAATAATTAATTACTGTATGTTTTTATCGGTGTACTTTCAGAATGTGAGGAGACAATGGTGGAAGCCGTTTGCCCCTACAGCGTCCTAGATGTGGCTCAGCTGCTACAGGCCAATTTTGCCTTTGTATCAGGTATGTAGGAGTAACTGGGTAGGGCACGAGGGCCATGTGGGGCCAGAGGGATTTAAAATTTGGTGTAACCCGAGGGGTTAAGATGGAACATGGGGATTTTTGAGAAAGGGTTAAGGGTTATAGTGGCCTAGATGGATGGGAGCTTAAGACTGTGGTGTTGAGTGTTATAGTAGGTTTATGACGAAGTAGATGGTTTGGGTCAAGCTGATTCGATGGATTGACAACATTCATAATGGTAAGATGGAAAAGATTGAATATTATTGGTTGGTTTATGGAGCAGGATTTTGGTAGTAAAGCTGAATTATTAATTAGAGGAACTTGGTTGGATTTCTAGAGTTGGAAAAAATGGGATGTGAATGAGCTTTAATTTACTTATAGGATTATATATAGGGATGTTATAACTCACCCCTTTTCATAGTTTTCGTTGCTGATATATATTGAAAGAGTTTGCTTTTCAAGACCCTGAGTTCAGGGTCAAGGTCACTGGCTATAAATATGAATATTTGTCCTGGCTCTATATCATCTTCATCTTGAAATGAATTTTGATGAAACTTAATTTTCACAGTGTTTAGCAATAAGACAAGTTTACATCTCAGGATCTTGAGTTTTATGTCAATTAAGGTCACTGATATTGAAAAATGAAAAACTACTAATCAAGTTTGGATATGTTCATGTAATGGAGGCATTCATATGTTTCACAATGTCAAAGTTCTTGATTAGGGTGGAAATTGTTGTAAATATAATAAAATATCTTTTACATGTGTACATATAATCTAGCCATGATTGTCAGTAGAGATATTTAAATATATTTGTCACATGCAATATGTGTTCAAATAGACAGTGAAGAAACAGCTGAGATTCTGATGATGAATGTCAATGGTCCAATGTCAAAAACAGCTGAGCAGCTTATGAAGGTCATAGGTCCTAATGTTAAAACGGTTCAAGAGCTGCTGAAAGTAAATGTCAAAGGTCAAATGTAGAAACAGCTGGTAATAAAGTTCATAGGTCAAGTTCACAAATAAAGATTTGCCCCTGTTTTGCATTAAAGCCAGTCACATGACATCTTTTCTATGTGTTTTACTGGTTTCATAGTAAAGAGTAAACATCGGTGACCACCATGTTAAGACTGGACCTAAAGTAACCTGTCTCAAACAATATTTCTCTGTTGAGAATTTATAACACTGTGCTCGAAATAAGTCCTCCCAAGTTACATGATAGTGTTGTGTGATCAATGTACATATCATTCATGTAATGTACATATCAGTCACTCAATTTTCATTTCAATCAGTCATCTTGCAGTAGAACAGACTGGATTTAAATGTCTCATGTACATTATTACATGATAGTGTTGTGTGATCAATTTGCATATCATTCATGAAATGTACTTATCAGTCACTCAATTTTCATTTCAATCAGTCATCTTGCAGTAGAACAGACTGGATTTAAATGTCTCATGTACATTACCCTAACATCATAGTTAAACCATGAACCACTAAAAGTTTGAACCCGGCTTGTGGAGATTTGTCTATTGAGCAATATATATATACCATTAGTGGTGATTAGTGAACTGTTATATGCATCATGCATCATTGGAAATCATGAATATTCAACAAGTATGTATCATGGATATTCAGCAAGTATGACACAATTAAATCAATACTCTTCACAATGTACTGCAACCATCCATCCTGACCTTTTATAATTTATCTTTTAAGGGATCAATTGATTACAGGCTTTTTGTGATCTTGAATTATCTTCCAATTCAAATGTTGGAACAGTTCATTATGAAAGTTCAGGGGTTAATGAGTTAAAGTCATCTATATTTGGCAAGACTCTGATGAGTGTCTTGTGAAACTAACACATGTTGTCTGAGACCAGATGTTTTCAGTGAACACCTACCTGTCTATAGAGAACACTCACATGTCTGCCACCAGTGAACACCTACCTGTCTATAGAGAACACTCACATGTCTGCCACCAGTGAACACCTACCTGTCTATAGAGAACACTCACATGTCTGCCATCAGTGCAGGTCGGCGAAAGACTATAGGCCTGTTATATCCCACTGCATGAATGTAAGAGGCAACTAATGTGGGGGGCCTCCTGCAGAATCAGGGGTAGACTTCTTCCTTGTCTTCCTCTATTTAGGGGACATTGAAGAAATCAGGAACAGACCTACTGTATCTCACAGCATGTGTATCATAAAAGGGGACTAATGTGGAGCCCTGCAGAATGGAGAGTTTCCCTTTGTATCTTATATAAAGGGGACATGGAATAGATGGAAATTGATCTGCTGCCCCCATTGCAACACTTGAGATCTTTTTCGTTTCCTATCTTTCTGTTTCCGGCGGTATCTTCCTCGGCACCCGTCCCCATATGACCCTGGGTGTTGTGTTTCCCTAGGCATCCATCTTCATATGACCCTGGCTGTTGCGAGGACGTTAAACCCCAAACAAACAAGAAAACAAACAAACTGTATCTGTTGTAAACTAAATGTTCTACAGACTCGAGAAAAATACTTGTCATTTTTAGAGGTACTGTACATCAGGTATGTGATATTATATAATTATGACATTCATTAGCAGGTGGCAGTTAATATTGTCAACCTGGGAAAACCTTTGTCACCCGAGGCGAAGCCGAGGGTGACAATGGGTTTTTGAGGGTTGATAATATTCACTTTCATCTGCTAATGAATGTCATATCTATTTTGTTACACCAAAAGTCTTTGTAGCTCAGAAACGGCAGCAAACCTTGATAATGAAATCTTGTTTGTGGATAGTCTGCTGTTTACAATCGCTATGGCAACGGTGCTTGATAAAATTGGCTGTTGCCGTCAAACGTTCTTGTGACCATCACGGTGGGGAAACGAAGCGGGGAACGCACATTTTTCGCGCATGTGATATTTTTCACTGTCTCATGGCAATACCACCCACGCCCCTTAAAACCAATGTATTTTCGGAGGGTGACAGAAATTTTTGTTTAATTTTCTCCCAATTAATCAAATAGCTAGAAATTCACTTGAGGTGTAACAATGATATATATATCTTATGACTTGCAGGTGGGAAGGCGAAAAATGGGGCTCCCATCATGACGTTTCCTGAAAACCCTCAGCAGCCTGATATTACAGACAGTGACTACAAGAAAATAGTTCACTACCTCTCCTGCATACCACCGTAAGTAAAAAAGCAGTTCATTACCTCTCCTGCATACCACCGTAAGTAAAAAAGTAGTTCACTACCTCTCCTGCATACCACCGTAAGTAAAAAA
>NW_018404701.1:187932-230975 GCF_002113885.1 Mizuhopecten yessoensis
ATGTTCATGAATGTTCATGAATATTTCAAGCATTTTCAATTCATGAACTTAAAATGGGACGTTTTCTTCATGAACATTCATGAACATTCATGAATTGTTGCCATTTTTCATGAATGTTCATGAATTCATATATTCATGAATATTCATGATTTTATATTCATGAAAGTTCATGATTTTACATTCATGAATATTCATGAATTTATATTCATGATTTTCACATGCTTTCATGATTCATGAATTTTCATGAATATATTTTGCTCAAGATTATTCATGAAGTTTTAAGTTCATGAATTTCATGAAAATGTTCATGAACAAATCAAGAACATTCATGAATATTATTCATGAATATTTCATGAACTGTTCATGAATTTTCATGAATTATTCATAATCATTTCGCAGGGGGTGTATCATTTCAGCCATCGGTCATTACACAGTTATAACGATGCTCGGTCAGACCTCTACAGTGCATCAATTGTCTGTTGCCAACAGGCTTTGCTGCATTGTATGTTGAAAATTGTTCCAGTTTTGTTTTAAGGGAAAAAAATAAAAATATGTCTGTAGTCCTCGCAGTCTGTGTTTGTTTTCTGACCGGTAGACACAATCAATGTCACTTATGGCGAATATAGATTTTTCCTGTGGAATTGGCAAGAAAGAAAGTATCATATATTAGCATGTGTAATGAACAGAGATGTTTAATGCACACACACATATACAATGAGCTAAGGTATAATCCTGTATGGTTTGAAGGTCCTTTATTAAAATCTAAAAAAAAAATAAAAAAAAAAAAATTAATTCATTACGCATTTACCGGTATGTTAATATTTACTGTGTTACCCTAACTCATTCACCCCTGAAATTTCATAATGAACTATTCCAACATTTGAATTGGAGGAGTGTCTTCAGGAGTGAATGTTTTAAGGATCCCCTTAAGCTTACCATCTCAACACATTCATTACAATACACTGGATACTGTTTTTCAGCATTTTATGAAAAAAATGATAAAGATGAAATTAATAACAAAAATCAACATTCAATGTTCCGAGTGTAAAAACGTAATGGGCCACGGCCAGAAAAGGATTCAAACCCATGACCTCTGTTCATTATACCGCCACTCTAACCAAGAGAGTCTCTTTGTCATTGGTTGTACTCTGACCCAGTCACACTACTGTTGTATAATGTAAAGGAATTTAAGGGGAGGTTACTCTACAAAGAAAAGTTAAAGTGGAATTCTCTAGTGTTTTGCCTACAGTGTGACAGGGATCCTTAATCAAGTAACATACCACACATACACGTGCATTTTTCAGTATATTTCCTTCATTTTCATTTGTTAACTGACCTGAGTATATAGCGGATAGATCCAGACATATACAAAATATAGGTCTACAGGGCGTCGGCTATTGATTGGTGCAAATAACACCGAACATGACCTGCTCCATTCCGAAACACTGATTTTACCAGACAGCTTACACATATATATATAGATTTGGGTTCCCCGGCCATGCTGGTGAATATTTGCCAACAGCGTGCAGAAAGTAATTAATTATGTAAAAATAGGACAAAAGATTGTGTCCACTGAGGGAGAATTAATATAACGTGTATTGATTTTGGATATGTTTATATAAAATATTAATAATATATAATTTCCTTTGTAATTTGAACCATAGTACGGGTTTGTTGTGACTCGCAGAGTTTGACAGTGAATTACAACATCTACTTTCTGAGAGCATTAACTAGCAGGACCTTTCCTACTTATATAAAAAATATCAGGAGTGACGGCCATATTGTTACACTTTTGTTTACAGTTATCTCCCCTTCTTTAAAGAGGTGGCATACTGTTTTTGCTGTTCAAAAGAAGAGATGACCAGGCAACATGAAATAAATTTGCAGAGACTCCCCATTGGTGTTGTCTGGTCATCTTTTCTTTTGAATTGTGATTACTGTTATGGCCGCAGACTAGGGAATTCCATTTAGGAATACATCAACTGGGGTAGGCAGACCTTCACTGAATATCCACGATCAACGTTGGATCTTGTTTTCTCGTGTTTTTGTTGTGTTCACCTATTGACCCTTTCTCAAATGTTGACTTCTTGGACATTATTGCACACAGTTAAGCCTGCATTCAGAGATCATGGTTAAGAAGCCAATACAGTGGTCTCTTATTACAAGTGGTCTCTTAACATAGGTTCAGTTAATATAAATAGTCATCTTTTAATACAGGTGGTCTTTTAATAGAGGTGGTCTCTAATACAGGTTCAATTAACATGAATATACCTGTAATGGGGAGTTTTAAGTGTCATCTTTTAATACAGGTGGTCTTTTGATAGAGGTGGTCTCTAAATACAGGTTCAATTAACATAAATATAACTGAAATAAAAGTCGTCTTTAAATAGAGGTGGTCTCTTAATAAAGGTTCACTTAGCATCAATATACCTGAAATGGGGAGTTTTAAAAGCCATCTTTTAATACAGGTGGTCCTTTAATAGAGGTGGTCTCTTAATATAGTTTCAGTTAACATAAATATATATACCTGATATGGGGAGTTATAAAAGTCATCTTTTAATACAGGTGGTCTTTTGATAGAGGCGGTCTCTAAATACAGGTTCAATTAACATGAATATAACTGAAATAAAAGTCGTCTTTAAATAGAGGTGGTCTCTTAATAAAGTTCACTTAGCATCAATATACCTGAAATGGGGAGATTGAAAAGCCATCTTTTAAAACAGGTGGTCTTTTAATACAGGTTTTATACGTTAACATGAATAAAACTGCAATGGGGAGTTTTTGAAAGTGGGTCTTAACACAGGTGGTCTTTTAAAGAGGTGGTTTCACTAGCAGGTTTGACTGAACATTACATTTGGCATGTTGTACTCCATTTTAAAGGTTCTAGTTAAGTGAATTTCATGGGCTGCCAATCGGAGGTTTAGAGGTCAAGTGAAATTGTCGATTACCAAGATCACTTACAATTTAAATGGTGGTTGATAAGGGTGATTGATGGGATTAAACGTTGTAAGCAATATACATGTAGCTGATATTTATTGCTCGTAAATATTGAAATATGGATTGTAATGAAGTTTTCTCACGCAGTCATATCTAAACTTTATTGACACCATGATGTAACTATAGGTAACAAGTTTGTGGTTTCCTTCATAATAACAATAATTTGAGTTTCTTACATACCTCTTCATCACAACCAAGTGGTTCACAAATTATTATCCACGGTTATAGGGCCTTTGCAAACAGCCAATACCTTTTTCAACTCCCTCAGGGGAGCAGTGCTGCCATTTCGGCGCTCACAGCTAGGATTCTACAATTCTAGCACTGCACAACCACATACTAATTTACAGCTGAGTAGACTGGAACAAGCAGAGTAAAGTATCCTGCTCAAAGATACAACACAGTGCCGTTCCGTTCCGTGAACCCACAACCCTTCGGTCACGAGCCTGTCATCCTACCTCTAGACTACTGTGCCTCCTTTATTTCTGCCAAGAGCAGACAACACTCTCACTTAACTTGCATAAGTCCATTCACCCCTTAAGTCCCATTGAAACCTTACCAAATCAAAGACTGGGCAAGTCCACTTTGAAAATGTAGGGGTGAAAGAGTTAAACAATTTTCTGTAGTTTTCTTTGTGAATTTTGTAGACTCCACGAGACGGAGCTGGGGTTTGTGATCGTGTTGGACAGACGACAGGCTGGATGGAGTTCTGTCAAATCTCTTCTACTCAAGATGTCTGTGAGTAACTATTGTATACTGGGAAATGTTCACTGCAGTTAAATTTTCGACTTTTTCGCCCTCCGTAATGATGGCGAATTTATCATTACAACGAATAAAAATAAACAACAAAACGTGCATCGTGATTGAATGTGAAAGGCGAAATTTCTTGGTATGCAATAAAAGCACAATGAATCGGCACTGCAAAAATTCAAACTGTTGAATATTTCAATTTCTAATAAAACAATAATTTCTTATTTGCAATCTTAGAAACTCCTATAAGATATTGTTATAGACATCACCTAATGGTAAGTCTTTAAACGTTTTTCCATCTTATTGACTGCAGAATTTTGTACCAGATTTTATGACTTTTAAAAACAGAATCTAATTTGCTATAATGCTATATTATTTGTATGTTTCAGGACTTTTTTCCCAAGCACCTGCAGGTCGTCTTCTTGCTTCAACCGCACGGCTTCTTCCAGAGGGCGTTTGCTGACATGAGGTCAAAATTTGTCAAGGAAGAACTGGAGTTCAAGGTCAGTGAGTTGTTGCATTGGTAGTCCTAACCAGCTAATTGTGAGATTTCTGAGTGACTTTCCAAGCAATGAGTGAACAGTTTTCAACTGTATGAAATATTTTGTTGGAAATTGAATCATTTTGAAATCTGGCTTTGAAGATTGGCTCTCATAAAAAAAAAACCATTATCAGTAACAATAGCATCCTCGATATGTCATAGCAAAATTGAAGGCATGCGACTAGCTATTTCATTGGTCTTGGGTAAAAAAAACTGACCAATTGCTAAGCCACATGATACATGTCCTTTGAAGATGACATAAGAACGACACTGGACTTCAAAGCCAGTCAATTTTACTGTTACTCGACTGACAGATTCTTTTGATGTACATCGGAGAATCAAACTAGTGCATGCATGTTCTCATCTCATTCACAAGGTGGTGCACACCAAGCCTTCAATTTTGCTATGACATATTCCAGGGGTGTAGAGAGCGAAAGTGAGCGTAATCCCTGGAGTATGGAGGATGTTTAATATGGTTTCTTCATTCATAATTAATTTCTTTCAAATATTATATGTAAACTCTTTACTGCAGGTCTCAATAACAGCTAGATTACATTCATATTGAATTATAGAAATTTGTTTTGTGGTACAGGCTGAAATGTATAGCTGGTAATAATTTCTCGAAGGATTTTACCCTTTCACCCCTATGTAACTTGAGTAGACTTTACCTTGCATTGATCTGGATGAATCCATTATGGATTACAGTTGTAAAAGGGTTAATTTCGCTTTATCCGCAGTCACCAAAGATGGCATCAAATTAAATAACGAGAATATTGATACCATAAATTACAGATTAATTAGGACTTCAAATAGTTTAATATTGGAGTGGAATTTGATTTAATTAAAAAAAACAAAAAAAACAACCTGATAACTTAGATAAATGAAAACATAATATCTGAGCAAAATATATAAAACAGGCCCTTACAATATTAAGGAATATAACAGCTGCAAAATATTGGACAGAGGACCCTTAAAAGATAATAAATCATAACTTTGTACGCCCTGCTGTTTACACATTGTAGATATTACAACAGCTTAATCCTGTTACTTCAGTTTGCTCCCATCCATATTCAAAGAGTTTTCCAATTTTCTGCTGAATTATAGGAAACGGTTGAGAACGAATCAAATGCAGTCAAAACCCTCAGACAGTTAGTGCGCTGTAACCATGACAACGAAAATCAATATGGAAGGAGACATTCAATGATTTAGTTAAAGCTCCCCACAATTTGGAAAGCATACATCATTTCGCTATCCCATAATGTGACATTTATTGTGCTGATCCATGTTAACTATGCTGAGTCATGCAATCTGAAAAACTATAAAACGAAAAAGAAAAAAAAAGTGGAAGAAAAATATTGTGAAAAATTGTTAAGATAAATACAGAAATTTAAAGTTGCTTTCCCGTCCTTTTTGATTTCAAGGATCACTAAAAAGTAATTACATTCGTTCTGTAAGGCTCAGCTCTAGGACTCAATGTCAATCTTTTCCCATCTCAAGTTGTGAAATAAAAACATTTCGTTGCCATTTTAATGGGGTTGTTCTAGAGTTGTCGTCTCCCTTGGTAATAACACCAGCGGTACCAATCCTAACTTCTCCACTGTATCCCGTGGTTATACCACACATAAATAACGAACTGTAGGTGGAGAATATTATGTAATTGTATCCATTCCCCTAGGTAAGCATCATTTCTTGAAGACATTTTATTTTCATATTCAAAATCTTGTTTATTGTGTTTGAAATAAAAAAAAACTCAACAGATATTTAAATAAACCATTTCCAAGTTTCTTTCCAAAACAAAATCGGGCCCATTTAATTTCATGACACTTTTTTGCTCTGCTGCCAATTTGCAGCATTTTGGACAGATTCCGTGTTAGTCAAGTTGAAGATTTATCATCACAATTCCAATATATTTCTAATGATTCATAAATAAAACACAGCTTAGACATATAACTTGAACAATTTTATGAAATTTACAACTAATCTTCTAATGATGCTGATTTTATTCTGTTGCTAAAACAGGTAAATCAACACATATAAATGCCATTTATTGCCATTTTGGAAGACATTCGAGAATTTGAAATTTGAAATTGTCAATTCAAAATTGAATATCCTCATAAAAATATATTATTGATGTGGTATGTAAATTGTATATAGTTGAATTTTTTAATTGTAATTCAAAAATTTCAAATAGGGTTTGATAAGTTTTTGTTGTTGTTGATGTGTATGATTGGTTGATTTAACCAGGTTGTGATGTGTAACGACCCAAACCAGATGTTTGAATACATTGACCCCAGTCAGCTGACCAAAGAGGTCGGAGGTCAGTTGGAATACGACGCCAATGAATGGACTCAACATCGAGCTGTAAGTTACAGGACATTGTGTTTATATAACGGGATGTGTACATTTAATTTGATTAACTCACTCACCCCTGAAGTTTCATAATGAACTATTCCAACCTTTGATTTGGAAGAGTTCAAGTCACTTTTTGAGGGCGTAATTCATATACTCATGACTTTCACCTTCAATTGCCAAATTTTCTATGAGAGTACCTCTTAGAATGGCAGAGAATCTTGTACTGAAGTCCAGATTTACAGAGTGATGGCCCCTTGTTCTCCTTGCATTGTGTTTTCAGGTCATTTTTCATATACTCTGTTACATGTACCTATGAATGCTAAATTTTGTGTGTGAATACATTTATGTATATCTTTGGATTGCAAAGCACTATGTAGGGAATTTGGTTTCGTGTCCAACTATTTACAGAGTGATAGGCCGTTCTTTGTCACGCATAATTGTTTTAATATATTTTTTTTATATTTTTCTCTCACCTACAATTGCCAAATTCTTTATTGATATTGGGATGGCAAATGGTCCTGTACTAAAATCTCCTGCTCCCCTGTTTATAGAGTTATGGTCCTTGTTTAGCTTGCATCATACTTCAGGGCATATATCATATACTTTGTCACCCACAATCGCCAACATTTTGTAATCAAGAACCTGACTTGAGATAGCAGAGTGATGTTTACCGAAATAGTCTTTAACTCATTCACCCCTGAAGTCACATTTGAACTCTTCCAATTCAAATTCAAAGGTTGGAATAGTTCATTATGAAATTTCAGGAGTGAAGGAGTTAAAAAGTACTAGTGGTCATGTACATTGTATGTACATCACTACACGTACGTGTGAAGTCTAACATCGCTCACTGTGACTGTTACACTGTTTTTGAGGCACCGGTCTTGGGTTTCCTGAGTGCATATGTCTGTCACGGGAAGAAATCAATACAGGCAGCTTGGAGATTTTCCATTGAGAACAAACACAAAACCTCTCCAAGTTTATATTATGTGATAAAATACCAGTTTAGTTCATCAGAACATAAATCTATGGGAAAGTAAAATAAAGGTCATAATTCATGTTTTAAATTATAAATTTTCTATATTTTATCGAGAAAATGGATATAGCAGTTTATCAGGTAAAAATTATTAAGATCTGTCGATAACGTTTGTGTAAAGTTGATTGATGCGAATAAAAATGCTGATACAGTGACATAACTTTAATTAAAATTACCGAAAGAAACGCTATAAGAGACTATAGGTATCTAGAGCCGAAATGTGGCGGTATTACAGCGACAGTCATTAAACTGCTTCCCATGCAGCACCCCCGCCGTGAGAGACACAATCAATACATTGTTAATTGTGTTGGATCTTAAATAACGCTATAAGAAAATAATGATGCTTTACTTGTGTCTGACATCGTTGTAAAATGTCAATTACTTCCACGACAGCTAATTTTATTGTTGATTCTTTCTAATTCGTCTTAAGCTGCGTAATATTAAAATGCTGGGGTCTATAATTACATGTTTTGATCACCTTAGTAATAATTTCATTTCAACAAATTTTATTGAAAGACTATAATTAAGCTGTACATGGAAGGGATCAACAGGCAGATGTCAAAGAAACTAAATTGTTCATGTTTGATATTAACAGCTTTGACATGAATTATACTAGCCCCAGTCAAATGATTAGTAAAATTGTAGACCCCTGTCTAATGTCAGTAGTTCCAATGGCAAACGTAGTGAGTGGGTAAGGGGCATAACTCTGCCGTTCCTATCCCATAAAATTTACTTGGCTATATTTAAGAATGAGGGTATCACCGTGACACAATGTCTCTCAAAACAATTGATATTTTCATATGACACGGTAGATAAAATAGACCTAGCACAGCACAATGAATCAGTAAAATATATACATATTAGAAATTGGGGAAAAAAACGGTAACATTGTTCAAAAGTAATGAATTGCATACTGAGCTTTTTTTTAATCACTTTAAGACAATTAACTCAACACAGGTAACAAGAATATCAATACACAACTGTACATTAAATTAAAGAGATTAAACAAAAATTATATATCAATTTGTTTTAAATTTGATTAATAGTCAAAATATGTAATGATCGATATATCAATATTTTAATCACATGTATTACAAATATATTTATGTTGCAATATTTCCAATCAAATTCAATATTTCTAAGATGAAAAAAAATATTTGTATTTTGGTGCATAGAATCAGTTTCAAGATTTTTAAGTACATAATTATCCTTGATAATCCAGGGGAAATGCTCACATTCGCTTTCTGCACCCCTGGAATATATGTCTTAGCGAAATTGAAGGCACACAACTATCTATTTGACTGGTGTCAGGTAAAAATACCTGACCAATAGTTAGGCTGATGTCCTTTGAAGATTACAGAAGAGAGACACTCGACTTCAAAGGTAGTAAATTTTACTTTTATGTGACCGTTTTTTACGTACATCAAAGGATCAAACTAGTCTTCTCCTCTCATCCCCTAGGTGTTGCACACTTAGCCTTCAATTTTGCTATGACATATTCCAGGGGTGTAGAGACAGAAAGTGGGTGTAACCCCTGGACTATCGAAGATGGTACATAAGTAATCAGATATAAACATAAAGAATTAGCCTTATGATAATTCTATTACTTTTCATCAAGTATGAAAGTAGATGCAACCTTTAAGTATAATTATATTTTTAGGCTGTTGAAAAGTTCTCCACGAATACCGAGAAAATCGCGACTGCCATTGCTGTTCTTGTGAAGAAATTCCAGGAGATGGAGGTTCCAAACGACGTGAAAGGAACGGAAGCACTCATCCACGACCACATAATGGGTCGGAAAGAAATCATCAATGACCTCATGTCCTCTGATGATCATGGCAAGACCATACTGAGTTGTATAAAGGGAGACAACCCACGCACGCCGATGATACATCAAACTCACGTTCTCAATCTAGAGAGGTAAGTTAACTGTTTTCTATTCCACTTTTTTTACAATGTTTTTGTGAATGTTTAACGGGATTTTACAAATCGTACCTCTTCTATTAAGTTATCCAAGTAAAACACAAACAAATTATTAATAACTGTATCAGCTTAAATTTATCACTGTCAAACTTGCCAACTCTTCCTATTTAGGAGGGAGAGTCCCAATTTTGAACCCTTATATTCAGTATTTTAACCAGTGAATTTGCTAAACTGTTTCTATATTCTGAGATCTAATGATCTCATTTGAAAGAACAACTCAAATTATGTAATTTTAAAGGGTTATTTTGTCTCTAGGGGGTATATACACACACTTTATATAGGTTTCAATTTTGAGAATGCAGAATATCTCCCCCATGGAAATTTCGAAAAGTAGGCAAGCATGCACTTTGTCAGCCCAGATGGAGGCTATTATTTCCTGAAATATGACATGGTGATACACTGTGAAATGTGAAATGTAGATGTGCTAAAGGGATTTAAAAAAATAATCTTAGTCAAGGTCATGGTCACTGTTACTAAAAATAGATAAGTGGTGGGGGCATTCCAAAAGACTAATTTTTTTTAGTTGACATCACAATTAAGACCAGATTAGACAGTAGACATGATATTAAATACGTTCTGAAAATCTTCTGGTCCATAAATACAAGATCATGTACCTTTTCTCAAGAGAAAGACAACAGTATAATAACTGCAGGAACAGTCCATAGTGAGTAGCATTGTTAACTCATTCACCCCTGAAAACACATTTGAACGCTTCCAGTTCAAAGGTTGAAATAGTTCATTATGAAATTTCAGGGGTTAATGAGTTATTAATCTATACTCATCAGTAATTGTCCCGTCATCCAGCAAGTGTTCGGCGCACAGGTTGCCACTTGTTTGCACAAAATTGGTCCCAGTCATTAATCCAGCAGCTGTATCACAATCAATGTAATTATGTGTGGCACAAATGGGGTAAGATTATCAGTTATCAATATCAGTTTGTTGACAATAATTACGATATTTCGTTTATTTTCAGACTACTGATGCAGCTAGAAGAGACAAAATCAAACTTTGAGAGATTCTGGGAGGTTCACGAAAAACGTTTAAAACAGTCGCTACAGCTGCGACAGTTTGAAGAAGAATTCAAACTGGTACGAATATTTTATCTTTTTATTTTTTTCAAATCGCAAGCATTGTACAAATAAGTTGATTGGAGTACAATTTTGACAAGATCAATGGGAAAGTTTTATTGTTGGTGGTAATAAATATGAAATAAGTTGTGTATGTGTTGAATATAAGTATTATAACTACATCCTTAATTGCCCATCAACACAAAAGGTTGATATAGTCAATATATGTGGTCTTTAAAACTTAAATTGAGAAACACCGATCGTGAATGAGCAAAAAGATAGTTATGCGTCAGTATATACAGTAAAACCTTGTTATACTGCCACCAATTGTCCAGAGAAATGTTGGCATTGTAAAGAGGGTTGAAGATAAAATGAAGGTTATAGTGTATAAATGAACTCTTAATTAAGAAAACAAGAAAGAGGGACATTGAAATACTTTGGCAGTAAACAAGGTGCCAAATGAAACAAGGGGCATTATATCAAGGTTTTACTGAATATATTACTAGTCATTAGTATATTTTTGCTAATTCTGGATAAAGGTGTCTTTTATCATCAAACCAGCTTTCTTGTCCTTTCAGATTGCTACTTTCACTCTACATATTGGTTTACCTCTTAAATATTCCAAAATTTTATAAGATCTTCTTGATAATAATACTGTGATTTACCAGGGTAGTTGTGTTTTATTCTTTCGATGAAATATCTGCTTTCCACATCTCGCAACTTAATATAGGCTATAACACTGGAGAGAGTGTGCTGGACTTTCTAGTGTTTAATTGCGTTGTTTTCTTGATTCACAGTTCCAGTACAGCTACGATCATCGGATGGAGGAGCTAGAAAAGGCAATGTCAGATATAGGGGCGACAGTACAACACGTGGAGACCCTCATCCAGAACTTCCATACCTTTGAAGAGCAGGCCAAGGTAGGGTACTCTCATCTTTTGGATCAAACCTCTTTATTTCAGTTACTCATGATTTCACTGTGTTTATTCATGTCACAGTGGTGAACCATCTAGTGGTTTGTTTCTTGGACGCAGCTGGGGGGATTTTCTTTTCAACTCAATCCGTGGAGCACTACCCATAGTAGTCCTGGGTTGTGATGCCTCACTCAGGCAGAGTTTTTGGGGAAATGTGATCACAGTTGTATCGAAGATGTTCCATCATCGAGTATAATGATACATTTGTTACACAGGGAAAAACTCAACCTGCTTCATTCCAATGCATGATTGTAGATGGGTGACTAATGCAGGTGTTTTTTTTCGCAGAAACTCCTAGAAGTGTGCTTCCAGCGTCTGTTTCGATTCAGAACAATGAAGAAACGTGAATTGTTATACTTCACTCACTGCTCCTCTTGAAATCTCTGGGGGTTTTCTTTTGGCGTTGTTTCTGTTTCATAATTAACTCTTCGATCTGTTGTCAGAATGAAATGACTAAGTCAAGGGTGAGAAATTACTATTTTCACGTTTTCATATGACATTTCCATGTGGTGGTCATTTTAATGGTCCCGTCATTAGTGGTGTGACACCATGATTTTCTGACCCATCATTTGTGAGGGACACAATGGAAACTCAAACAAACAAACAAAACAAAATAGAAAGTCTAAAGTGTTGACCCTTCTGACAGAAATTTAGACTAAATAGACTGATTGAAGAGAGGTAAATTATAGAAAATCTCTTTATCCTTTCTGTTAAGGGAAATAGTACTTGAGATTCTCAAATACTATTTCCCTTTGCAGAAAGGATAAAATTCCCACCGACTCCCCACCTGTAACCCCATTATGAAGTTTGATTCATTATCAACTTTTTGAAATTTCCATTGGGGAGATTACGCATGCTAGGAATTAGAAGTGTAAATAAAATGTGTGTTATAAATTACACCCTAGGGAAAAAACAACACTTAAAAAGGGCATCTTTGAGTTGTTCTTCCAGATGAAATCATCAGATCATCAGAAAATAGGAACAGTTTAGCAAATTCTCTGGGTATGAAAATGCTCAATTTTAGGGTCCAAAATCGGGAGTCTCCCTCAAATATAGGATCATATATACTATAGACAAAAAAATTGAAATAATGCATGAAATTCAAGCAACTCTTCTTTATGTTGGTATCAACACATGCATCTTTGTATTAAAATAAATTTTGTAGACAAAACATTCAAGTTTTGGTACTGGCTAACAGTTAGTTAGTAAAACTGCCACAAGCATCCCCTGCTCCAATTTCGTAAATGTTGTCGGATTCTTATACAATGTACATTGTTACCAGTTAATTCTGACCCAACAAAACTAAGTTAATCTACATAATGGGCGCAGTATTGATTAATTTACTTGGTAACATGACTATACAAGATTAATACGTTATTTGTGGTTGCCGTAATGCCTTGGGTAATTGGCTGTGTTCCGATAAAAAAAATATTGCGGAAACCACAGATAGTTGACGGCCCTGTTGGATAAGGTAATGATGATGGCTGTGTAAATGGTTCGTACACTTGTCAATAATTGTGACATTTGATATAATTTGTAGAAATTGTTTTCCAATAGATACTAGGGATGAGTTGGTACAAATATTTGTTCTTAGAAAGAGAGAAAAGTTGAAAATATCTTTTGTAACACAGAAATGAAAAAGTGTTTTTTGACTTAAGAAATAGCTTTTCTCATACATTTTCACAATTTGCACTATTGTGTCTCCATTGCTTTCAGTTTTGTCAGTTTGGTTTAGTTTAGTTTGTTTGTGTTTAAGTATGTCCTATTAACAGCTATGGTCGTTTAAGGACGTGCTAGGTTTTGGTGGTGGAGGAAAATCGGAGTTCCCGGAGATAAACCACCGATCGACAGCCAGTACCTGGTGACTTTCCCACGTGGGTCTCGAACCCGTGACCCAGCGGTAGAGGGCTAGTGGTAGCAGAATGTCAGAAGCCTTAATCACCACTTTGCCAATGCAGCCCCTTTGTCACCTGAAACCCTAGCTTTATGGAAGTTATTCTTTCCATTGGTTCAAAACATTTATGTCCAGATCATTAGATAACTTCAGAACTGCTGAAGCCTACTTCAGAAGTTTAGCAGGATATGTCTCATTCTTCATCTTTCAGTGATTTAAGGGTGTATGTTATCTTACTGTAGCCATCTGTTTCTCCATTAAAGAAGGGCTTTACCTTTAAAGAAAGAAGAAAATAATTCTGAATAGTTATTTGGACTGGATTATAGTTGACATTTTTGAAAGGAAGACAATAATAAATACATCTAATTCGCTCTCAGATAATTTTAAAGACTAATCTGTGAATAAAGGGGAGATAAATCTTAACGCAGATGGTACAAGTGTAAGGTGTAACATATACCCTTAACTCAAATAAAATACAAGCTCTAATGTACCTCAATTTAATGTAATGTACATGTACCATGAAAAGATGTTTTTTCTTCTGATAGAAAAATAAGGGTCATGAAATGATCTGATAAAATTGATAAAAAACGTTTTTATGGTCTGATTAGAATCAGCTTCTACCTTTTACAGTAAAAATAACTATGACGAAATCATTTGTCAAAAATAACTGAATGTATGCGTCATACCTCAAACATAGCTGAAGTAATTTTGATACAATTGAACAGTCAGCACTGATCCAGAATTCTAAACAATTTGCTAGAAACTTAACACTCACGTTTAAAAAGTTAAAATGTTTCGAAACCTAAATGAGCTCTTCAAAATATAGGAAAACCATTGTTTTGCTTTTCATATCAACACAAGCTGCATGACTGAAGAAAAAAAATCAATTGTACTCAAGTTTATCCAACCGGTATAAGCGTAACTTCAAAATCAACCAATTATATATTTTCTTTCTTCCTTAAACGAAAATCAATTACTCGTTCGAAAGGTGATTACGGTAAATGTCCTGGACAAAAAAGGTAAAAAAAATATCTAATTAAAATACATGATGAATTACTGTGTTTTTACAAACAGTAAGTAAAGACGAAGTAGGTGTTTATTGTTATATAGGGGTTTTGTTATCATGTTAAGATATTTATGTAGCATATATAAGGTACTTCCTACCTCCCAAGATGATGATGAATAATTAAAAACCATCAATATTTGAGCATGTTTACCGTTTAATGACACTTGTGGCTATAGCCTATACCGGGTTTGCTTTGTGAAATATCACAGTGGAGAAATGATAGGTACGAAGATGTTGTTTTGGCCTCTTATTGATAGTGTAGGGTGTTCGACTAAGATAAGTGTAGTTGTACCAGCTTCGTTCTTTGTCTACGGCGTGGCTCACATCGTCGATCTTCGATTATTTCTCAGGTAATGACTTTGACGATATTTAATATATATATACAGTCACGGATGTTCCTGGTCGACCGCCATTGGTTATTGAGAAAAGGATTTTGTTTAAGACAGTTTTTAACTCCATGTGGGATTAAGCAGGAACGGGAAACTTGAAATCCTTTGTGTACATGCAGTTATCTCAAGAGGTGTCTTCATTTGGCAGGACAGTGTTATTTACAAATTTGGATACTAAAGTTGGTTTTGCAGTAATATTGCACGTGTGACTCAGTGAACTAAAAGTGTCTGACCAACCATCATAAGTCAGAAAAAATGACAAGTTAAATTTGATTTCCTAAATGGGTATCGGTGTTTAAAATTTTACAATAGATTCCTTTTTTTTTTCATAGGATTTTTTTTCTATATTACTTTTACCAACACAGCAAAAAAATCTTACGGGGGGGAAAAAGAGGAAAATTTTGCTTTTAGATTCATAGTTCTGTTAAATTTGTCCAAACTTTTTTATTTTGAAGACAGTGTAGATTTACTGTAATAGTCACGCAAATACAGAAAAATGTTGGACTAAATGCAGTGTTTAAGTGGATTTTAAAGTTAATGGCTCATATTGAAGTTGGAAGTTAATAGCTGCATAATGTGAAATCAACAAATTGAAATGAAATTGATTTGACATACGTGTATAGTGGATATTTCGAAATGCACAGAACACTAATTGAATTCAGATATAAGTGAAATGCAGTGACTTTATTAGCAGCACTCCATTCAAACATGACATCAATTACCGAAATGTATTGGCTATAATACCTAGTCTGTCGTGTATAGTCCGTTTGACCTGGTCGTTTAAGCTGGAGGCTTGTCACAGCTTTCCACATGTATATAACACATACCTACCAAAAGTGCTTTATGACAGAAAAATGTCACCCCAGGCCATAGGACTTTATAACTGAAAGACTCGGCTGTTTTATGATTTCTTGACATGTGAACGGTTTTCGTGAAATTCCAACGGGAGAATAACCCATAATATACTCTATCCATGAGAGGTCAGTCCGCTGTCCAAAGTGGAAGGCGGTCAAGGCACCTGGGACTATTTCAAAATTACATCAGTGATTGGACATAATAGAGATTTAAATTGGATTTTTGTAATACTGGACTTTGATATTTACGGGACACCGATGGGTTAAATTGTTTACACATTTAAACAGGTGTCGGAAGATGAAATCAAACATTTCAAAGGGTGTCAATAACAAAATTAATGGACCTTTAATGGAAATTAGTAATCAATCATCTGAACAGATACTAATGGATGAAGCATTTTTCAATTTGTAGTTTTTCCTATTTAGCTGGAGATATTGCAGATGTTTAAGGAATTTGAAGATGTTTAAGTGATATGAAAATCAGTTGAAGGATTATGCTAATTCAGATCTTCGAGAAGACATTTCAAGGAATACAAGATCAAGAACATAGGAGGATTAAAGAAATAAGAACTTCAAGGAACAAAAGATCTTCAAGGAATAAATAAGGATTAAACAAATAAGATCTTTAAGGAACAAAAGATCTTCAAGGAATAAAGAAGGATTGATTATTCCTTCAAGGCACAGAAGATCTTGAAGGAATATAGAAGGATTAAACAAATCAGATCTTCAAGGAACATAAAAATATTTCATGCATACAAAGAGGTTTATGGATGTTGTGAAGCTTTGAAGATCTGAAACCGTTCCAGGAATTGGACCAAAGGTTTAGGTAATGGGTAATTATAAATTAATGCAACAGACTACATAATGGTTACTGATGATTGATGGTAGCCTCAGGTGTCAACGAGAAGAGTTTCGCGACAAGACATATACACCTGTGTCAGGTAAATCTACTTGAGTATGTATTACACATGTACCTGACGATTCCTAATTAGATTCTGCTAACGAGACATTGACATTGTATCGCAAAAAAATTGCGATGTGTTAAAACTGTTTCCTTCATGGACAATATCCCATCACGAAATCTATTACGTTTTGAATATTTAATTTTTGCATTTTTTTTTGTGTCGGTGCTAATCAATGTTCTGTGACGTCGTAAAACATTATCATCGTGTGAATCTGAGTGCAGGCAGAACGGAAGTAGACAGGGATTGTTTTTGAAGCAGCTGGATTCAATACGGATATTGTCCTAATTGAACTCCAAAATAGAATGTAAGATTCTTAGGCTGCGTTGGATTAACAGATGTCTAAGAGGATTAAATATTCCGAAATGAAATGAAGAGGATTAATTACCACACAGCGAACATGTGCAACATACATGCAGTAATATATTACAGCTTCTAGCATTTGGCTATAAATAGATTTTAAGGACTATACTTAGCAGTGGAAGAAAATCATTCTTTTTGTTCGATTACAGTTAGATTTCTTACTGAAGAATCAACTTATCCTAAGATATGAATATATTCCGAATTACAAAACACTTGTTGGAAAATTCAAAAACCTTCGTGTGGTATCATCTGTTGAACTGGACAGCTGTAATATTCGGAGTCTGTTGACAGACTATATATACTGAAGAAAGATTTATAGGGGACATTTAGCACATGGATGTTGTGGATTTTAAGTCTCATTGAGCCAGTTGATTTGGGATCAGAAGATTTATTTCATTACATCAGACAAAACTTGGTCAAGCGTCAGAAGTGGATGAATTACGTAAAATAAATCCAAATTGACTCTATATTAACACTTCAACGGGACCTCATTTTGAACAAAACAACTCGAACTTTTAAGTGAAAATTACATAAACTGTTGGAAAATGTAAAAGCAAAGGGAGTTAATTTAGATACAAAAACAAACTTTACCTACCCGAGACTGTAACACCTAAGGAAAACTGTGATTTCTGATGAGAGCGCTATAGATTGTGTGAGAACGTGAAATCTTCAGGAGGTTTTGTCTAAGGGAGGAGCTTGGTAGTGTTGATATTGTATCTTACTGGATTACGTTAATACCTATGAAACGACGTGAGTACTGTTGGTCTAGTGGAACCATTTTAAAAGTGTTCGGATCAGGATCAGGATCAAGTTAACAAACCTAATTAAACTACAGTCACGTTGGTTTAACAATAAATGGCAGTGAAAATACGATCTACTCAATGTAAGTGTTTTTAATACAAACAAGCTTATCTACTAAAAACATACGTGAACCGACCTAAATTTTGTGTGTATGCATTCAAATTAATGGTAAACTACACTGAAATATATATATACACAGATTAAAAAGGTTTTTCGCTAACATGTATTAATGAAGTTCCTGGAGGCAAAATTTGTGTACCAATCTTTCAAATGTCAGTTGAATCAAGGTCTTAATTTTTCTCATCCTTGATCTTTGTGACAGAGCTAAGGATATGAACATCGGGTGTGATGAACATTTTTCCTTTCTGGCAAAACCAGAAAAATTAAACAAGACTGTGGAAGGATTTCTGAAATTTTTCCTTTTTACGGGCAAAATTGGAACAAATCAATGACTTTGTGGAACAAATATGCCAGGTGTTTATAGAAAACATTCCCAGCGCATGTGGAAATCAAATTTTGATTTTTGAAAGGATTTACTCTTTCAAAAATAATGTTACTGGACAAGAAGTGAAGTCGAAAAGATTTCCTGATTATGTGTTGCCATGGAATACAGTTTTGATGATGTCATAAACAAATTTTATAAGGTCAAGGGCTTGGGAAACAAACTTTGGACAAGTTTTCAGAACACTGTGCCAAAAATGTCTTCATTGAAGTTGAGATTAGGATTCTAATTCTTTAATGGGATTAAGAAAAAGTGTTTGATTTATTGATATGACTGGTGTGTTTTATTGTTTAATTTAAGAATCGGAGATTAACATTTCAATGCATCTTAATCTTCAAAATGTTTGAACATTATGGATACCGATGAATCATCGATGTTGTGAGTTTCAAAAACCATGACTTGATCATATATTGGATGTTCATCCTGGTACTTTAATTGTGAACATGATGTGAATTGAAGGAAGAATTTGTAAATTTTGGATGTCGGAGATAATTTCTGAATATTGGATTATTAATATTGAATTCTGTCATTGTGGCTGATCCACCATCTTGTTTCCGAGATGGAGGACGATGAGGAAATATACGCAGGACTTGCTTATGATGGGAGAATTGTATTTCATGTGTGTCCCGATTCTAATGGAAATAGTGTTACAAAGATTGTGGTAAGTAAAAATTTAAAGTCGCAAAAGTAGTTTGACAGGTTTCGAATATTTTGTAATTTTGTCTTGCCATGAACTACATTTTCATCTGACCGACCTCGGCTATCATTCATGAGGTCAAACTGGTTTGACAGCTAGCATTTGAACCCCAATGTTGGTAGGCGTGGGTATATTTACCTCTCTGTATTTTGAGATTTGAAAGTAAAAAAATGCAGACATGACTTCCTCAAATATCCAAATACAGAGGTATATCTTCTACACATATTATCAAAATATTTCTCAAAATATATATTTGGATCAAATCTCAATATAAATACCATGTTTATCCGCAAATATGAACCCCCACCCCTTAATGAAAAAAGATTGACCAAAAATTGGGAAGGGCTTATTTGATAATATCCCAAAAAGAAGGTCAAGTTTTTGTTATGGACAGAGAAATAGCTTGGTATTATGTGGCAAGAAAATTACCTCCAAGACAAGACATATTTCTAAATGACTTGGTCACAAATTTTGGCAACAATTTTATAACTTTACCACATGGTTGTGTTGTATAGAGAGATGAAAGATCAGTAGACCGACCCTGAGCTATTTGCTGATCAATTATTTATGGTTTTGTGTGGATATATCTGCCTCAATGTGGCAGTCACTCTTAAAAATCAGCAATAAAAAGCTTATAGTACATAAAACCTTGTATTGTGATGCCAATCAACTTTTACCCAGAAGCAATAATTACCATGTTAAGGTAAAGAGTACCACTGCATTCATTCAGTCGCAAAGAAGAGTTCCACTCAGGAGATTTTTTTACTTGGAGTAATCTCCCTTCTTTATAGAAAATGAAGCAACCAAAAGGAGTTTTCCTCGTTTAGAGTAACTTCCCCTGTGAAAGTTTTCATATGCTTCGTAGTCCAAATATTTTGACATCAAAGTTATAATTCCTTTAAGGCATTATTGATTAAGTGTAGGCTTTGCGATGTAAAGGTCCTGACTTCGACCCCTGCAGTTTTCTATTTTCTTTTTATTATTTATATTTTGAAACAATTTGAATGTCTTGACAGTATACCACATGATTTTTGACAGGTTGGAAATATAGTGCTGCTTTTGGAAATGTTATATATATGGATATTCAAAAAAATCTGTTGAATATCAATTACAAATTGCATTTATGTAATATGATTTTCTGAATGTTTTTTTCGCAAGTACAGTGTTCAAGTGTAAATTGGTAAAAAACATTCAATGCTACAACTTTGAGGGGCAGAGTGATGCAATTCGGGTTCGGACTTGGTCATAATTACAAATATATCTGTCCAAATACAATAAAAAAAAAAGTGTTGATGCTCTCAAGTAACTACAAAAGATTCATGACAAATGTCGGTTACAAAATGTTTATTTTGATACTCTCATAGGGGAGAGGTTGGTACCAGAAATTGTACGGTGACTTGGCACACTTTCTGTTCGCTGTGCTATATTTACTACTGATCTAAGACATCTGCGATGGTTTGTGACTGTATAGAGAATGACTTTCGTTATCAATTCAAACAATTTCTAAAAGTTGTTTGGCCTCAGTAACCTAAACATGCCGTACTAAAGCTCCTCTGTGTCATATACATAGAGGAATTTGATAGCTTTGTGTTTATGCTTTCTGGTATATTGATTAAGTCGCGTACATACAATTTATTCAAGTTGATTTCTCCCCTAAAGAAAATGTTTTCACGCATAGAAATTTTAGATAAATGATTTAAAATGATCTGCGACACGAACTTTCACAACTGAGGAACTTTATTTAGACGAACAAACAATTATCTTTATCTATTTAGCGATGACATAAGGGACCCATTGTGTTTTTTGGCCTGTTATAATGTATTTGAGGCCCCTTAGGCCAATGATAATATTAGTCCACCTGCCATTAAGAGGTTGATATCTATATATGTAAGTCTTGTCGGAGCCAGTTAGCAGATACACAAGTGTTACGTTATAAGGCTGACCTCAGGCAGGTGCTGTCGGAGCATTAACATTCTTTTCTATCTCATGTCAAAAGGGTCAGTAGATTAATCGTGGGATTCCTCAGGTCAGAGAAAAATAAAAGGGTTGGTGAGAAAATCGGTATTCTAAACCAAACATCATGATTAAAGGACTTTTAGTGCTGATTTATTTTTTATTTTGATGCATGTAATATTACAGGGGTTGATTTTAGTTTAGAATATGCGGGTTTTGAAATAACATAAGAACAAAGGTTTTTTTACACAACAAATATACGGTTTTTAATGTATGTTTAAGTCATTTTAATTGAAAACAGGAATGATAATTACAATGTCAGCACCTGTATTTTTTTCCAAAAAATTTTAATACCTCAATTTTTTTACATGGAAATAACTATCAACGACAAAAAAAAAATGAAAAAAATTGGAACCACAAAAAATAGGATCCTTATTGATGCTCAGAAGTTAGAGTTCCAGTTTGATAGACAACCTAATAATGACAATTCAGAAATAAATGAGGTAAAATATATATATGAGGTCATTCGTAAAGTAGTGAACTTGTCTCAAGGGTCGCCATAACATCTTAGAGGAACACAAGTTGCTCCCGATTATGTAACACACATTTCTAGCCCTGGAGCTGAGATTTCATATTACAAACAGAAAAACTTTGGACCTTAAATAAATCAATAGGGTAGATTAACTTAATCCATTGATCTGGTTAGCGAAAAGGATTAAACACCTACATTTGGTTAGAACTGTGAGTAACCCTTGTCGCGCTGGGTTTTAATTTTGTTATTTATGCTTGTGTACTTTTTGAGTACTATCAGGATTTGTTTATTGACATAGGAGCAGATTTCTGGTTTGTTTTGTTTAGGAGGTGATATAACTCCACATAATTACAAGTTAAAAACCTGGCAACTTACCATAGGTATTAATTTCGATCATTGTGGATAGACTTGCTCAAGTCCCCAATTTGTGTTTCTACCTTTATTTATAGTTTGCTGTATTATGTTATACCAGGTCGAATAAGACAGATCTTTTTTAAATAGGAAAATGTTTGTAACAGTAAAGAAATGTTCTTTTTTTTTGTCTTGTATTTCTTATCTTTAATAATTCATATGTCTTGATACTCGGCTGACAATATCAAATCTCCTAAAAGTCCTATAGCTTGTTATAAGTTGACTTAGAAAGGGTTCAGAAAGAGAACCAAACTTTATTCCAATATTGACCCTAACATACAAACAACTTATTACTTGGGATGACTGGCCTTTCTTTTACCTTTACTGTTGGGAAGATGTTAAATGACAAACAAACAAACAAACAAACAAATAAACAAATACTAGGATGACCCAGAAGCTTGTCTGTAAAGAATCATTTAATATCCTTAACTCATTCACCCCTGAATTTTCATAATGAACTATTCCAACCTTTGAATTGGAAGAGTTCAAATGTGTCTTCGGGGTGAATGACTTAAGGTGGCTCCACACATCGTCATCAGCGTCCATTTTCGTGACGTACTTCCGGAAAAAGTACAGCTCGGACTCAATTATCTTGATCGAAATGTGCATGTACACCGTGTCGTCATTTCCGTATTGCGTATCGGGCATTCAATATCGTAGTGCAAATTATAGTAACAACAGGGCCGTTTTCGTTTAAACGGTCAAACCGATCGGACCACTGTTGTTCGTTTATTAAATAAGGTCGGACCTAGTAATCTGATGCTGCTTTCAGGCGAGCCTTGAGAAAGCCTTGCAAGGCCTGCATACATATTTGCAGGTCCGCCAGGATTTATACCCGAAATTGTTACATTTATAAACGGTCAAACCGGTTGCTCCGCATAAACGAACAGGCCCCTGGTAAACAATAGTACACGTGCGTGCCGATGATATGTCAACACCCGATATCGAGATTTTACCGGGAAATGTATAATCACACGTACTTCAGGAATAAAGCTTTCCAATTCATAGACATAAACAGACTCACGGGAAGACAGTGACATGAGACCAGACGACCTCAAGAAGGTCATATAGGAAACACATGGAATGCGGACGTACCAACCTCACATGTGCATATCGCGTGTTTACACGAGTTCATAAGCTCGAGGTCGTTACGATTTTCGCTGTTGAGGGAGTTTCGCTCTGTCGATTAAATCGTGTTTACAAATGTAGTCTACTAGCTTACTCTGTGAAAATAATGTTTTGTAAAATATCAAGATACCTATGAAATGCATGTGTGAGTGCACGTGAGAACGGTATACCATGCGATAGCCTCTGGTCTGACATGTAATTATAAATATACCGTGAGTTAGCGGACTGTGGAATGATGTCCAAAGTGTACATGACTGAGGGTAATTTGGTTCCATTAAACAACAATAAATTGATAATTTTGATATTATATTTTTGATTTATTTCAATCATTTTTGTTATATGTAAACAGAGACAACTGTCATTGTGAAAATGTCACCCCTCTGCAAAAAGTTCCGATTTTTTTCAAGGAAGATAACTCTCACCCGGATCGAGGTGATTGTAAAATGTAAAATAAATTAATTATAAAGCCATTGTGTATATTTTGTTCAATTTCCCATTCTATATGTATAGATCTTTGTGTCCTGTTTGCTTTAAGCTTGTAGATAATCACTTTTATCCGTTCAAATTCAATAAAAAACACTTTGTGTGACAAGTGTTACATATTATGCGATAAATAAAATATTTGTAGGGTTAATTAGAAATGCTTCTTTTCATTTTATTATTGTTGTTATTGTTCCGAACAATGTCACACACACGAAAAAACAGAAAATATTAAAATTGACGAAAATTCAATTTTTTGGTATTTTTTCCAAAAAAGTCCCCAAACTCTCGGAATGTTAAGATTTTCATAAAATCAACTCTACAAAGTTGCATAACCATTATATGAAAGTTTCAACGAATTTGGCTGGTTAATTGCGAAAGTGTGGAGCCACCTTAAGTGGTCTCAATAGTGAATGTGAGGTTTAGTGACTGTTAAGATTTGGTAATATAATTTGTTAAATTTGTAGGGGTAGGTTTGAAAATGAAATCAAATATTTCTATGGACATGTCTCAGGAGCCTGTCTGAATTCTAATGGAATACATTTTTTTCATTAAAGAAGTCAAGTATAATCTTGGTTCTTTGTTGTGATATATGTCAAAATTAGAAAAGTTGAAATTAATAATATGAAAAAATAAATGAATTTCAAAAAAAGCTTTGGATTTATCATACGTAAACTTGCTAACCTTTTTATTTTATTCGGAGAAAACTGTGTGACAAAACTCTAAATCTGCCCTAAAATGTAATTCCAGATACTGATTATTGACAAAAATAAGTGTAAATCAGCTTAGTTTGTGGTGATCATTCAGAAGATTATATTTGAGCTAAAAGCGAGATAAATATAATTTGCCTGATTTCAAAAGTGAGGGTGAAAACCAAGGAGTGTCTTTTCAAAATGTGGATCCGGAGACTCCACTCCTACGAAGTATGTAAACAGTTTACTTGAGTTGAATTAGTCTGTTCTGTATTTAGAACTGTATTATCATTGGAAGGTCAGTTGTATTGGGTCTGTATTCATGAGATAGGCAGGCCACCCGACATAGAGGTATATTTGTGTATCAGAAGATCGTTATCTCCCCTTGCTGTGTTATATTTTAAAAGTGAATTATTTAACAGCTTGTGTAAATATTTTCGTTAAATTTCCTAAATTATTGGAGCTGATTTTAATCTTGTTCCCTTTCAACATTAATGAAATTCAACTATAGATTTAAACTGGAAACACATATATATACCTACATGACATTGATGACCTTCAATAGTGACCTTTAACCTGGTCCAGTGACCCCTGAAGTTTGTATATACTTGACCTCAAGTGAAATATACAGTCTTCAGATAACTAGATGTGCTTTATCAGGAAATCTAACAAATTTCTTATAATAATGCTTTCTCAGATTAATGACCCGATAGTGGTCAGTTTGATGGTCAGTTTGTGGTCACTCAAATATCAGAAGTTTTGATTATGTAATATATTCCTTTAGCTTGGAGCATCTGGATTTACCGGATTACTAACAGGATTAATGGGGGTTTTAACATGTGTGTTCAATGAAGTGGAAAGTTGATAAGTTTCTCCATTGTCTGACCCTTAGTCACTGGAACATTCACCCCTAAAGACATACTTGAACCATTTCCATTCAAAGGTTGGAATAGTTCATTATGAAATTTCAGGGGTGAATGATTAAAATAGAGTTTCCCTTTTAAATTCTTCAAACAAACCAGGCCCATGCAGTCTCTGGTGAATGTTTGATTATGTTGTGTTGTATCTGTTGAAATGTGAGACTTCTTGTCTGTTTAGCAGAATCTACAGTACGTGATGAAATGCATTACCGCACATGTGGTAGCTAGCATACATGGTAGCATACATTAGATCAAAATTTTCAAATTAAGTTATTTTTAAGTTCCAATACTGTTTCAATAAAACTTAGGCGGCAGATTTCATAATATCAAATATCAAGTAGATTTTACTGATATTAGTTGTAGTTTAATTGTAGAAATCTTCAAAAGAAATATTATGTATTATCTGTTCAGTCTAATTAAGGCTGCATGCTACCTTACATATTTTTACCTGTGATTTGTGTCAGAGTTAAAGTTATAATATGCTACCTTACACTTTATACCTGTGATTTGTGTTTGAGTTAAGGTTATATGCTACCTTACACAATATAACTGTGATTTGTGTTAGAGTTAAGGTTACATGCTATGTAACATATGTTATAAATTGTATGAGAGCTATCTCCCTTAAAACTTTTTAAATTTATAGTTAGATGTATTCAGAATTTACCTGCAAAGATGTCACCATTCATATGTTTCTCTGGTTTCTTAGGGTGGAACTAGGTGTTTGAAAGGGGATAGATATCGGAGTTAGTTAGCAACATATTCTTAAGTTGGAGATTTAAATTATTGTTTCTCATTTGAAATTTACTGGAAATTTAAACTCACTGAGGCAGAGGTTTCAAAGAAGTTTTAATTTTAAAGATGTTTGAATATCAGTCTTCTTCAAAGAAAGGTACGTTAGTAATATATTAATATAAATAACTATGTATCCTAGCCTTTGTTCCTACACAGTTTTTAGATAAAGGTAAGATATATCTTTCTCTATTGAAAACTGTCCATTTAAAGGGTACAACAGTCTTATATATAAAAGTTTGAGGGAAAAGTTGTATTAAAAGCCTCCTTAGAAAAAATTCTTATATTTCTTCTACCATCTCTGACCAATTAAGCACCCTGGGTACTCAGTAATTTTAAGAGAATCACAATGATTGCAGAATCTTTCAAACTTCTCTCAAATTAGCCATAATAAATCCTCACTTAGGTGATTCGATGTAAACTAGGCGATAGTGAAAGGATGGGAGGCTTGAATAGGAAAAGTATAGGGGGCACTGAAATATAATGGATTGGGCATTTGTTAGGTTAACTATGGTATATTGATCAAGTGTGATAATATATTTCCTGGGTGTTCTATAACGGTTCCAATATAAGTGTATGAAGTCTGTACACTACTTAAAACCATTGTACTTCTGATATTACACTACAATACACAGATCATTTTTGTATTCAAATTTGATATCAGCCATAGACTTTTAAAGAACAAACGTAAATGGCCTTCAGAACATTAAATGCCCGCCTGACCGAACTGTCGGAGTAATATGCCAGGACATGCTTATATTCTTATGTCTCTGCATTGTGTAGATACAACCTTGTACATAATGTTGTTTATGGACGCTTTATAAGTAATCATGAAAGTGCTCTCCTATGTATGGAGGTATATAATGTTGGCGTGTACGTATATCTGACTCCAACCCTATTATGTGTATCGTCAGGATCAGGAGCCGAGTTATTGACATTATTTATTGTGTTTTGTTTACTTATTGGACTATACCCCCGTTGTTGATCGCCACTGTACATATGGCCGTTTAAAACATTTAAAAGGGATTTAAAACAGTGCTTCCTTAACGTGGATATATTTTATTTGATTGTGTCACTTTCCAATCCCATTTTATTGGGGATCAAACTGAACGTTGACTGAAGGAATTTCACAACAGCCAGGTCAGGTTTCCTAGTGCATGTTTGCACGAGTCTCCGAGGCGGTATGGACTAATTTCAAAAGCAGGCCAGGGTAGAACGCCAGTAAAACAACTGCTCTGTGATGTACTACACAGATAGATCCTATTTCTAATGGAACATATAAACATATACTATTTCATTGCTTTCCATTTTGGAGTATTTCTACACTCTTGTGTAGAGTTGAACGGATCCTCTGTGCAACTCATCCTACATGCCTTGATGGTGTATTCAACGAATGGACTGGATCAGAATGAGTGAATATATCGAATTCAAAATTGTGTGACAGTTGATTCAATTGATGTTAGAATCATCTACCGGACATCAGATCTGGTCAGTCGAATGTTTGTGACAGTTGATTTAATTGATGATGGTATCATCCTCTACCGGACATCAGATCTGGATCAGTCCAATGTTTGTGTCAACGGTCTGACACTTGATGCTGTGAATATTTTACCTTCTTTATGGCCGACATTGAAAAGCTTCATTGATATTTCAAGTTAATGATCTAAACCCTGTGGAAACATCCATTCATTACGGAGAACGTTTGATTGACATTCGCTGTCTATACATCCAGGTCTTTATGCCTACTGCGTAAAATTATTAATTGTTTGGCAAACAAAAGGTTACGGGGACAGCGACTGTACTGTACCAGTAGGATATCAAATTTTTACGGGCTCGACGATCTGAAGAACAAAAAGCATTCGGAGGATTTTTAATGACCACTTGATATGCATGGTCGGGACGAGAATATCGGACGGTGTTGTGTTTTCATGTGATGGAGAGAATGATTATCATTATATGTGTCAGAAACTAAGTGTTATATGATAGTCAAAGGCCGACTATAACTCAGTCTGCTTTTATCTTTATCTAGAATAGCATATCGACAAAAAAAACGTGGGTTCTGTTCAATATTGTTCCACTGACTAGGTCTATATACGCTGTTGAGAGCCTTTTCTTTATATACTTGGATGATAACATGGAAATCTATTAATCATATATACCCGTTTAAAGTTGACGTTGACGTATGATCATTTCTGCCACATGTCCGCGATCGAGAAGATAGTACATGTGTTCGTGTGTTCATAGTTCAATGACTACCTCATCAAACACATTCCGGAGACAGAAATTGATCAGGACTTTTTAATATTCGTATCTGGGCAAGAATTTCTATGAACAGGTACATGAGCAGAATTTCTTATATTTTACCTGTACATGTTAATTAATATGTAAAACAATCTTTTGCAAGATATTTCATGCTGAAAACATTTAACTAAATCGATGCATGACCTTTTTTTAAATGTGATGATCAGCATTTTACGAGGACCGGAGCTCAGGTGAAAGCATTGATTTGTTGGAAGTTTATTACGAACCACCATTATGTTTACATAAAAGTATGCAGATATAAAAGAACAGACATTTCAAACAACGGGAGCAGAAGGAAAACAATGGCTGGATGCTCAATTATTTGAGTCCATGATGTCACAGTTTCCATGGAAACCAGAACAGGTTTGGACAACAGGTGGAAAATTGGGATATATATACATATAGTTGATTGATCAGGGCAAAATGGCCGTTGCTGTGAGGAAATCCTGAGGCCATATCAATTACCCAGTTTTAAGTGTATCAGACCTATAGTTATATATATTAAAAGCCAATTCTGTGATTGGAGGTGACATTTAAACCAGACCTAGAATGGACTTTTATGTATGTGGAACTGTTAAATTCCTACTGGAGGTCCTTGGGTGAGAGTCGGATTGTGAACATGTTTATCAGCATTGAGTGACATTTTCTCTTGGAAAAAAATTTGACGAAGGAATATTGGTGCCTGTGTTACAATGATAAGCAATGTGTGCTAACTGCTTCGAGTTCTTTACTAGCGAATCAGGATTACAAAATGGAGGGCCTGGTTCAAATTTTTCCCTGAATTTTCGAGATCGTGATTGTTTGCTCATATTGATAACATTTGGAGTTGTCAGCCAAAAATATTGAAAGAACTAAAGCCAAAAAAATCAGAAAACACATTTTGTTCAAGTTTATAACCCAATGGATTACTATGTCTGCTCATACGAATAAGCAGGTGTTGTCAAAAAAAATATTGAAAATACTCCAACCACAATTTTTCATAATGATTGACACCTGTTGCTAGAGATATACAAGTCCAGGGCTCCAGATTTGACTTAAAAGCTGTATGAAGTTTGGTGTTGGATTTCACACTAGACTGATACAATATACCTCTAACGGTCTTATATAACAAAACATTATTCACACGAGTGCATTTGTGTAACAACACAGCAGATTTTACAACCAACCTGCCACCCCACTTTTTGGAAGTAGACTGTTCCAAATTCAAAGGAAGTAGAGTTCATTTTAGAATTTTAGGGTGTTGAAGGGTTGTTCAACGTAGACAAGGATACTGCAATTATCATCCCTCGAACACGTTGTTCAAGATTAAACAACGAAAGTTGAACTGCAAACCAGAATTCTCACCAGTGTTTTTATCTGGAGGTCATGAAGTTGCAGATAAAATTCGGAGCATTGTATCGGGATCCCCATATGATGTGAACACTACAATAGTGTATGCAGATATATCTGAGTATTAGATAAGCTTACGCCAGATATCTTCACTTTGTCGTGCCTGGAGTGACATCTGTTTTGCGATTCATTCCTGCAGGTGAAATCTACACAATTCTAGGAGAGGTCGATGTGTTTTGACCAATTCTTACAACCCCAATTTAGAGATTATATATTTAATAGTGTTTCAAATTTGGAGAGGATTTCAGTTCATTTTTGGATTAAATTATTCAACTCCCAAAGGTGGTATAACGTACATCACAGCAGATCGGAGATGTATATATGTAATGTTTAAGTGAGGCTAATTTTAAGGTTTCAGCATTTAAAAAGAAAATCTTTATGTTTCTATATGAATGAAGAATTTTGTCAAAAGCTTAAGTGAAACAGCAGTAAATGTCACGACCAATTAGACGCAGAAAGACATAAACTGATCGCTGTTTAGGAATGACGTCATTCATCAATGAGTGAGTTTGGAAAATATATTTTTCTTAATACAACCGTGACAAAGACTGAACACAAAGATATAAGACACCACTTGTGGAAGGTTCAACTGTACTTAATAAACTTTTCTGCCTTTCAGAATTGTTAAAAGTTCAGAAAAAAAAGAGTTTCAATTGTGTTAAAAGCAATTATTTACCAGTTCAAAATATGAAGACAGCCTGTGCGCTATAGTTAAAATTTAGTTGTCACACCCCGGTGTCACAGACAGATCTTCCCGAGGTGGTTATTTTGATACCGGTGGAAGTTTGTGATTATTCTTTATGGATGACTTAAGGATTTAAATTTCTACCAGAACTTCTGCTACAGTTGTGGTTATATCAGCACTCCCTGCTTTATTTGTTTACCACCACATAAGAAACAGCAGCATTGTATATATACAGTCTGTGTGACCATTTACGTATCAACCGGAGGATTGTGGAATTTGTATCGTAAAATCCACAGGAAAAGGATCGTCTTCACTTTATTCAACAAAGTTTATTCACATTGTGATAGTTTATGTTCTGAATTAAAACTAAGCGGACTACCACATATTTATACAGTTTCCGGAAATCTGTTTATCAAGGGGAACATACAAGCTTTTATATCAAATTTCTTTTATTCAAAGTGTTAAAACATTCGCATGACCAGGATTATACATGTAGTTGGATATTTTTTTGAAAATTGGTCTGTCGGTATATTTGATGATGTCATAACGAAGGAAACATCGGAGGTACTTCATCCCCAGGTATAATATTACATAACACTGCAGTGTGGGAGAGAATTATAAATGAATTGTGAGGGGTAGTTCTCTGTAGCAATACTGGGGTGCAGTTGACATTTGGGGTCGTGTCATTCAGTAAATCCCCAAATTACCTACATTCTTATCTACCTGTGCTGCATCTAAAACAGTTTAAAATTTCTTACCTACGTATACTGGGTGTCACGGTTTACAAATGTCCCCTGCTGGATACTGTTATATGTGATTGTGTGAAGTGATTAGTTTGAGGAGCTGCCGTATCCACGGAGACAAGATGCCACTGTATCGTAGGTGGCGCTGGTCCACTTCCTGTGTGCCGAGTCTGTACGCAAATCCTTTACCCAACGGAAACCATTTACAGTACGGCCCTAATCCTCTCCAGGTGAGTTGACAAGCCCTATGATTCATTTTGGGGATGCTGAAGTGTGTCATATGTTTTGTATTTAGTGTATCATTTGTACATAAAGTATATAGACATTTAATATAATGTCTGTATGAATATGTGTTATCGGGTGAATCATTATGGTCAATAATTATATTAGAATGACCTGTGTATAATGGTCACCTTTAGGTTGTGACCAGTTGAAATCATGAACCTGTCAGTAACAGCCACCTTTGTATAATGGTCACCTCTGTATTGTGACCAGTTGGAATTATGAATCTTGTTGGTAACAACCACCTTAGTATAATGGTCACCTGTGGATTGTGGCCAGTTGAAATTATGAATCTTGTTGGTAACAACCAACCTTTGTATAATGATCACCTGTGGATTGTGACCAGTTGAAATCATGAACCCGTCAGTAACAGCCACCTTTGTATAATGGTCACATGTGGATTGTGACCAGTTGAAATCATGAACCTGTTAGTAACAGCCACCTTTGTATAATGGTCACCTCTGTATTGTGGCCAGTTTTAATTATGAACCTTTTCTATAACAACAACCTTTGTATAGTGCTCACCTGTCTATTGCAGCATGTTGAAATAAGGAGCATTGTCAGTTATACAACCAGCTTTGTAATAAACATCACTGTCTATATTGATCTGTCGAAGTGACAAAGCCCTTTATTAAGCACCACCTGTGTATAATGATATCCTGTATATAGGGACTATAGTTGATTTTTTTGTATTTAAAGGCAAGGTATAGCTATATAGCCAGATACATTACAGTACAAATATTACAAAGCTATAAATGTGTATGATTAATTATTTTTATGGTATACCATTGAAATGACATCATCCTTATAAATGACGGAATGACCATGCTGTCTATAGTGGTCAGTATTTATAACTGGACTAGCTAGTACAAAGGAGTTTGTGTAGAATAGACCCTTTTCAGCTGATGTCCCAGCTTTTGCACACTTAAGGGGCACTTTTTTGGAGATATATGGCCATATGTTTTGGCTCTGTAAAACTCTTCAAAGTTTGGCCTTTTTCTCAAGTTTTTGTATCTATATAGGTATTGTTCAATAATAAGATCATTTATACCTTAAGAGAAATCTTAATTTCTTCTCTTCGTAATGATGTTTATTTTGTTTAATTATTATTAATTCTTAAAAAAAAAGTTTTAGTACAATTTTTTACTTATAATTGTATGTAATATGCATTTTGATGGGGCTTAACCATAGTTGCATGAGCTTAGTGAGTTCTCTCTAGTATTGCTAAACACTACGGCTCAGGGTGGGTGTAAGCTTATAATGAGTTTAAGGTGTCAGCGAAATATATAAAACTATATTAAAGAATTGTCCAAGAAGTTGAGTACTGAGAAGGATAATGACTAGAGGGACACAATCGAAATATGAAAAAAGATAGACCTACAAATGACTCTTTTTTTCTGTATCTGCCATTTACATCAAATCTGGTATTATGAAGTGTCGCCAAGTGCTGACCCCTGCCATCCCCTTAAAGGGATTTTATCTATAAGTATTGAGCCCAACACGTACGGCAAGGGGTTCTTTTCATTAATTATTGGGGTTGAAAGATTAACTGTCACATTTATACAACTTCTACCATGTTCATTTCCTACCACATGAAAAGGATCTGATGGTGTCGTCTGCTCACCGAACAATGGCCGCCCCTGAGGGCAGCTTGTTGACAAGTGTAGACAAATTGATTGGCTTGTTGACAAGATAAAGTCGCTTGTTGTAGTTTGTGTGGTATTGAAATTACATAACCTTACACAAAGTTTAAAGACAGGCAATACTCAAAGAATTGATTTAATAGTGAAAGATCCTTTGTCCCTTGAAGGCATGTTATGTGAAATTTGACAGGAATTTTCTGTGAGAAATCTGAATAAGAGGTCATTAGCAGAAAGGTAGACCCCTTCAAATGTTAACTCATTCACCCCTGAAGACACAGTTGAACTCTTCCAATTCAAAGGTTGGAATAGATCATTATGAAATTTCAGGGGTGAATGAGTTAATATGACATGATGTTAATTAGATTAGAACTGTTATAAATGGAAAAGGTTCTATTTGTGAAACTATGGACCTCTTAAACATTCCCATATAATGATCAATATTTTCAACAATATGCACTATATTCCCAACTGAAAAGGACTTGTAGAACCTAGTTGAAAGAAGATAGAAAAAAATGCTAGGTATAGAGATATGACTGATTTAACCTAAACACCAACAAAAAATGACATTGTCACACCTGTGAACTAATATTTATTCATATCAATTAAGGGAGAAGAAAGGGAGAAACTCAACACAAGTCACAGATATAATGTGTAAGGTAGCATATAACCTTAACTCTGACACAAACCTCAGGCATAATGTGTAAGTAGCATATAACCTTAACTCAAACACAAATCACAGGTATCATGTGTAAGGTAGCGATATAACCTTAACTCAAACACAAATCACAGGTAAAATGTGTAAGGTGGCTTACTAATGTGTAAGGTGGCTTACTAATGTGTAAGGTAGCATGTAACCTGTAAACTATAGGTAGCATATAACCTTAACTCTAACACAAATCAAAGGTATAATGTGTAAGGTAGCATATAACCTTAACTCTACCACAAATCACAGGTATAATGTGTAAGGTAGCATATAACCTTAACTATAGCACAAATCACAGGTATAGTTTGTAAGGTAGCATATAACCTTAACTCTAGCACAAATCAAAGGTATCGTTTGTAAGGTAGCATATAACCTTAACTCTAGCACAAATCAAAGATATAATATATAAGGTAGCATATAACCTTAACTCTAACACAAATCACAGGTATAGTTTGTAAGGAAGCATATAACCTTAACTCTAGCACAGATCAAAGGTATAATGTGTAAGGTAGCATATAACCTTAACTCTACCTCAAATCACAGGTATAATGTGTAAGGTAGCATATAACCGTAACTCTAGCACAAATCACAGGTATAGTTTGTAAGGACACATATAACCTTAACTCTACCACAAATCACAGGTAAAGTTTGTAAGGTAGCATATAACCTTAACTCTAGCACAAATCAAAGATATAATATGTAAGGTAGCATATAACCTTAACTCTAACACAAATCACAGGTATAGTTTGTAAGGAAGCATATAACCTTAACTCTAGCACAAATCAAAGGTATAATGTGTAAGGTAGCATATAACCTTACAGCTCTAACTCAATTTGAAGGTATAATGTGTATGCGTCAGTAAATCAAAATTAAGCCCTTTATCCCATTTTAAGCTGTTTTTAATGGAGTACTTCAAGGTCCACATGGGTCTGTTTTAGTAAAAAAAAAAAAGGTACTGAACAAGAAAGGGCTAAGCTATAATTTATACATGGAAAGGAATTATAAGACCTGAATGAAGTTGGTGCTAAACAAGATGAAGATTGAATCATCAGGTTAAAACTTAATTCCTTACCACTACTAATCCAATTTCAAATCTATTCCAAAAAATCATATGCTACGTACACCATTCGGTACTTTGAATTCAAACAAGCATTTTTACAGTTCCTCAGGATCAGCCTATAGATTTTCAGTTTACATTTTAAATAATTGCCAGGATGTCAAAAAAATATGAAGTCAATTAAATTCCACTAATAATGTTAATATTTATGAGCAATCAATAAAGTTACCAACTAGGTAGAATGTAATTGACTGAACGTGTCGTAAAAACTAAAAGATTGAATTACATTTGCAAACATTAACATTTTAAAACTGAATATATTATGCGATTGATTTGTAAATAGGGTTTTACAGAATTTGAATTAGCCGATATCAATGAAAGAAATAAACAGATTAAATACAGGAATATGTTACAACTATTTTAAATTTCCTCGTTAGAATAATTTGCGTGAACATGTATGTGGTATCTAGGGTGCTTGGGTGTTACAGTGGATAGGAATATTAAGTTGATTAAAGTTTTTCTCAAAACTGCTATATATTTTTTCTTTTCTTTTTTTTTCTTTCTAAAAAATTAATTTCTGTTTTGTATACATTTTGTAAAATCACTAATTCATTGCATTGTTAAATATTATGGTTTAAATCAATTAGACAATCAATATTTTATGTATTTCGAGCCAAACAATTGATCAGATAAATTTCAATGATTTTTGTTCAAATGTCGGTTTGAATTTTACGAATTTATATCACAATGTCCTCTGGATAAACACGTGCAGAAGAAGCTAATTTGTGTAATTGGATCTGCGAGGTACTTCTGTTTTAAGATTTTATCAATACATGATATTTTAGCTGTTCTATTTATAGATTATTGTCTGTGAATGTAGCTAATTTCTGTAGTTTTAAATTTCTGATTTTTAAAAGTTTTGAGATTTCTTTTCTTGATATCCATTTCTGGTCGATTGTATTTATGGTATTGTCAGCTTAGCAGGTAAAATTAATGATTTTTATAAAATTGAAATTTTGAATTATAATTTGTATAAAATATTTTGTACAAATGTATACTAGTTCAATAATGAACAGTGTATTTTCAGCTTTTTATTTACCTGTATAACACATTCAGAAGTACAGGTATATCTGGATAAAATCAAGCATGGCTTATAGGGAAATTAATCTAATTTACACAAAAGTAAGCTATCAAGTCGTACATGTGTTTATACGATCAGCTGTGAGCATGTGTCTAGACTTGTCGACTCTCTGAGTTTACCAAAACTCCCTTCCTGACAGCCCCTTACAGGAAGTCACCTTGGGGATCTCATACAGGTGACAGTGTGTTCATGTAGAGTAGAAAGGGCCAGAAAAATTCCCTAATGTTGGACTGACTTCACAGAAAGTGAGAGATTTAGAAAAAGAAATCTCTCATAGATGATAGAAAGGGCCAGGTAAAATCCCTAAAGTTGGACTCTGCACAGGAACTCATTGATTGTTGAGATTTACGAAGGGATGACGTCCCATAGCAGAAAGGGCCACAGGTAAAAAACCTTAATGTTGGGCCCTTGACAGAAAGTAAGATTTTAAGGGTAGGGTGATATCCCAGAGGTTAGAAGGGTCAGGTAAAACACCCTGAAGTTGGACCCCTGACAGGAAATGAGATTTAGGAAGGGATGACATCCCATATTGAGAACATAAAATTAAGGGCCACAGGTAAAACTCCCTAATGTTGGGCCCCAGACAGGAAGTGAGATTTTAAAGGAAGGATACCCATTCAGCAGGTATTCAATGGACACACAAGAATGGGATAGAGGTTTGTGTACAAAGGCTCCGGAACCTTACATTGACCCGTATCACGTTGATATCACACACACACAAACACACGTGGGACTGTTATACCTGGGGTAGCTGTACATTTAAAAAGTCATACAGCTAAGAGCTTATGTGACTTGGTGCATTTTTGTACAAGTGTTTGTGACAGTTTTCGGAAGATTTCATAGTTTGGAATTGCCGGCGTGTACATTGGAGATTTACTATTAGCAGATGTGTCTATACCTAATATATAGAACAATTAAATTTATGCAATATTTGCAGGAGCATCTTTGAAAACATTGCATATAGATTATGAGTTGTGAAACTTCGTCGAATTTATTATCTTAAATTCTGTATGCATGTTTCAACTTTCAAGTGAGATTTAAATTTAAGCGTGCTGGATGGGTCGACAGTTATGAATGTCAATACTTGAAGTTGAGCTGTTGCCGCGTGTGCACAGATATTCATCCCATTCATGCTATCAACCGATTTGACTGGAATATATTTCAAGACGGAGATTGCACCTTAACTTCTTCCAACGGTTGTATACCAATGTCATTGTGGATTATATTGTGATTTCATTCATCAAATATTATTGGACAGGATATACTTTTTCGTATATTTATGGAGAAACTCAGGTTGGTGATTTAAACATAGCCATTTTATTTGGTGACACATCTATTTATTTTCATTATATAGCTTCTGTAAAGTGCTCATCAATAAATAGTGTACGTGCATGTTGCAATTTAGCATTGAAACGTCATTTAAATAGCTCTCATGTCCCAATTCTGAACACTCTAATAAATCTGTGATACTTTTTTTATGGTTGCTCAATGATAACATGCGAAAGAACATATTTGTTTTTGGTAAGCTTTTATCTTTTTGTTTATCTGATAAGCTCTCTTTATTAACAAGTATATACCTGCTGGGTCTGCATAAACATGACATAAGTGGCAGGTCTTGTGATATTTACCCGATATATTTATTTCTATTTCTTGAAAAAGTATTTGGATGATTAGGTTAACCTAGTCTATGTATGCAGCTACACAGATATGAAGCTGCATCTGGATATCATTTAGTGATGGACTGACTGTTGGTTCATATACCAATCTACCATACATTAATTTATTTTTGGGGATAAATTTAACCGGCTAAACAGTAATATCACATTTTAGCACTAATAAAGCTAATTAGCATTTAGTAAACTATTAATGCTAAACATAAAACCTTTGTAATTCCTTTCAGACTTTTGCTAGCTTTTGCTATTTAAGTTTATAATTGAAATTTGTCTATGATATTCAGAAATATTTGTGCAAAAATATTGTGCAGGAATATCAATACTCTTTTAGGAGATATATGTGACAGTCAGCTGGTTGCCTGAAGTATAAATATTAAACATGTAGGTTTTTGGGAAAGGTTACATAAATGATTTTGTGGTATTGATCAATAAAAGTGGGTTACCAACACCTACAGGGGTAGGTATATATATACACATAAAGGATTGACAGCTCAACTACTGAGGTTCTCCTATAGTACATGGCACATATTACGACACTAAATGTTCATATCCGATAACTTAACATATATATATAGGGGCCACGAATGCCAAGTGGTAAAGGCGTCTGACGCTACCACTAACATATATATATAGGGACCACGATGGTCTAGTGGTTAAGGCGTCTGCAGACACTAACATATATATATATATAGGGGCCACGATGGCCAAGTGGTAAAGGCGTTTGACACTAACATATATATATATATAGGGGCCACGATGATCTAGTGGTTAAGGCGTCTGACACTAATACCACTAACATATATATAGGGGCCACGATGGTCTAGTGGTTAAGGCGTCTGACACTAACATATATATATAGGGGCCACGATGGTGTAGTGGTTAAGGCGTCTGACACTACCACTTACATATATATATATAGGGGCCAAGATGGTCTAGTGGTAAAGGCATCTGACACTAACATATATATATAGGGGCCACGATGATCTAGTGGTTAAGGCGTCTGACACTCCCACTTACATATATATATATAGGGGCCAAGATGGTCTAGTGGTAAAGGCATCTGACACTAACATTTATATCTAAAGGGTCCACGATGGTCTAGTGGTAAAGGCGTCTGACACTACCACTTACATATATATATATAGGGGCCAAGATGGTCTAGTGGTAAAGGCATCTGGCACTAACATTTATATATATAGGGGCCACGATGGTGTAGTGGTTAAGGCGTCTGACACTCCCACTTACATATATATATATAGGGGCCAAGATGGTCTAGTGGTAAAGGCATCTGACACTAACGTTTATATATATAGGGGCCACGATAGTCTAGTGGTTAAGGCGTCTGCAGACACTAACATACATATATATATATGGGCCACGATGGTCTAGTGGTTAAGGCCCCTGACACTAACCTATATATATATAGGGGCCACGATTGTCTAGTGGTTAAGGCGTCTGACCCTAACATATATATATATATATATAGGGGCCACGATGGTCTAGTGGTAAAGGCATCTGACACTAACATTTATGTATATAGGGGCCACGATGGTCTAGTGTTTAAGGCGTCTGACACTAACATATATATATAGGGGCCACGATGGCCAAGTGGTTAAGGCTCCGACACTACCACTAGCCCTCCACCACTGGGTCGCGGGTTCGAGACCTGTGTGGGGCAGCCGCCAGATACTGACGGGAGGGCAGTGGTTTTAATAGTTGATTAATTAATTGTGTAATATTACACAATTAATTAATCAACTATTAAAACCACTGACGGTAGGTCAGTGGTTTTAATAGTTGATTAATTAATTGTGTAATATTAACCCTTGTGATGACATCACAACATCAGCGCAAGGAAATAGCTGGTGGTGATTTCTTTTGAATTTTCTAGTGTAAATTTGAATTGAATTTGGGGGGGGGGGGGGAAGCAGTGGCAGAATGTCTAAGAGTCTGACAATTTCTGGTACCATTAGCCCTTCGATCACCACTGGGAGCGGATTCGAGACCTACGAGGGGAAATCGCCAGATACTGACCGTAGGTGGGTTTTTCTTTTCGGGAACTCCTGCTTTCCTCCACCACCAAAACCTGGCACGTCCTTAAATGACCATAGCTGTTAAAAGGACGTAAAACACACACAAACAAACATATATATATGTACACATAAGCAAATCAATATAATATTTTTTGATATTTGGCTGTGTTACTAGGAAACCCCTTTTCCTCAATTAGTACAAATTTCACCATTTGGACATAATGCTTATAAATGAGACCTTTTTTTAGCTAAAAATCCAAAACATGACTTTGTAACTTTCCTAGCTGTTTTATAGATTATTCTGTGTATATATGTTCAAGATATAAATGTGAGTTCTTGACATTCAAGTGCTGTTTAATTCCATGCAAAGACAAAAGAAAGATGATTTTTTTTTCTTGCGATTCATTTGTGGTTGGAGAAAAATGTCATGGAGGATATGAAATATGAAAGATATATTTTGTACATCTAAAAGTCTCCAAACAAACAAGAAAGCAAAACAGTGAAATTTGAGTATTGAATAAAATAATCTTGTGAAGGTCACATCCTGGTTTGAGCAAATGACGGATCAATTTTCGTTGAATTTCTTCAGTTTCAAGGTAACTTCCTAAATGTAAAATATAGCAAATTTGTAACTCAAGTAGAGGGAAATTTTTTCAGTGTGTTATTATTTCACTTGAACATGCAAACCTTTAACATACAAGGTCTTTCGTTTGTGACTACTAATAATGATTGTAGGGGTTATAAAAAGGCTAACTACATAAGGATTGTAATTGAACACTACTAAATCGGTCCTCAAGTTCTTTCTTTTTTTTACATTTTTATATTACTTTGTTCCATTGTATTAGATGTTCGCTAAAAAGGGACACATTTTTGCTGTAAATTACAAAGGCGTTTATTTCTGTTTTGCAATTATAATACTGTACTATATATTTTGGTGTATTTTATTCACTAGATAAATAGGGTCGTTATCTACTTCAATACTCATATTTTTCAAATGATAAGTCTATAGTAATTGTTAAACAGTGTTCGAGCGTGGCTAATTAGATATGTCATGGTCTTGTTTCTATTCGTGAGAAAAGTGAGATATCTCGCTAATAACCCTGATTATGTTGTCTCTTTGTGACATGAAAGAAAACTATAAACAGTTATTACCTGTATAGTTGTCATACCTGTCAGGTAACAGATATTTTGTACAGGTATACATGTGCAGTGCTGCATGGTGCACTGACGTAGATTTGCATTTACCTGTAATCTTACCTGTGAATATACAGGTAAGTGCACTCAAAAACTACATATAAAAATGACTTTGCATTTAGGTTGAGAATAGATTTTCTTTTTATTAAAAGGTAAAAGTTACCTCATGCAAAGCTTATATAATACAAATTGTATTATATAAGCTTTGCAAGAGGTAACTTTTTTAAGATCGTCGCGGGGGATAGGTTCATTTTGCGGGTGTGACCCGCAGAATGCAGGTCATTTAGCAAGCATTGTAACAATGCTTTCCTGTCCATGTATTTCAGGTTTGAAACTTATCACAGGAATCGAGATTTGATGTGTTTTGTTATTATACCCATGCCCATACCAGCTTCAAAGTTAATTTTTGTTTCGTAGAAATGCATTAATTGATTTATGGAATATATAAAATTAAGGAAATTTTACAGTTGTAAATTCTTCTCTTATGCAAAAATGAACTTAAAGAATTTCCTTAAGTTAAAAAAAAAATATTATTCCTTAAAATAGTTCATTTGCAATTGATAATTAATATAATAATTCAAAATTACCTGAAGTATTTGTATTGCATTAAGTTGTACCTTTCAAATTTGTCATTAATTTCTAACAAAGTCATAAATTTAACTTTATACACTAAAAGCTCCATGGTTTGGAACTCTTTTGGGTTGGAGATTCATTATCACTGCAAGGTAGCATATTGGCCTTAATACAAACAAAGTATGGGTTCTGATGTTGCATAAGTGTACTATTAATATTTGTAACTGTATTTGTCGATGATACAGGTAATTGTACAGGTGTGATACAGGTTAACCTAATAATTATCCAGGTATATGTTATCAGTACACCTAAGGTACATGGTCAGTTTTCACTTTTGCTACACGTTCACCTGGTCAAGAATGTCCATGGGGTGATAATCTGAATGTCTTGGAAACAAATTACACATTATGACATGTATAACCTACGCATCATGGAGAGAAATATGTCCTGATTATAAATATTTACCTGCACAGGTACAAATATATACTGGTCACATGTACAGGTATACCTGCCAGGTGAGCAGAACAGGTAATAACCACAGGTTGTATGACCTTAAGGGGACAAAGTGGTCAGTTATTGAAATGTGCTGGCCATGGACATACAAATTGGACATCGGTCAAGCGATGACATTCTAACTGGACAGTTACTACCGCTGTAAGGACGGGGTCCGACAGGAAGGAGGGAAGACCATGTGAACTTTGTGGGAATTTAAGTATCGCCCTGGCAGGTAGATATTGGCATCTGGGTGACACTATCATGTTCCGTCTGGACAGTTTTGTGGTGTTTTTACTGGACATTCAGTATCGGAATGGTCAGTGGATGTTTTCTTTTATGTGGTCACTCTCACATTCTGTTGGGTAAGAACTACGGCTTGGTGTCTTGTTAAGAACTTGATTTATGAACTGACCTCGCGATATTGCACTATGACGTACCTTGTAATCAAAGGGGTCAAATTCCTTTCCCTAATTATTTTCGTGTTAAGATACATTGTATATGCGATGTATGCTACACCATATGATCACACAGACATCTTTGATTGAAAGGACACTGTAAAAATACACTGAAATGTTGTAGTCCAAGTGTCCAGTGTCCATGCAGGTAAAAATCTGTGACACGTGTTAAGATAAAACAGTAGCCTTGCTGTCAAAAATATTGCCTTATCAAGATAGGTGGTCTCTTATATCAGACTAGAAATCATAAATGTTGGCTGCATATAGATAAAAGCATAAAAATACCATAAAACATGTATTCAAAATGTTGGCACTGTAAAGGGGGTTTGGCAATAGATTTAAGGAGAGGTATTATGCTAGTTAAGGAATGGTATAGCAATGTATGTGCGGAAATGGGATTTTGAAATAATTGTTGGCAGTTATAATATGCAAGGTGGCAATTAAGATTAATACTTTATATAAATGAAAGGGCATTATAAGCAGTATTTTATATACAAAATTTTCATACGAAAAATGGTTAGGCGAAGCAATGAAAAGCCTCCCCCTACC
>NW_018404701.1:231312-299188 GCF_002113885.1 Mizuhopecten yessoensis
CCCCCAAGCCCCCCACCCCCTCAAAAAAAAAAAAAATGAAACATTAAACTTTATAAAAAATAAATAAAAAATGTTTTCATTGATTGACAAACTTTAAAGTAACATTAAAGTACAGATATTTTGCAGGCTTCTTATTTTCATATTTCAGAACTCTTTAAGAATCAAAATCATTGTATCAGTATATTTATAAGTAGCGTATATCCTTAAGAAACTAGTGAATTTCGAAGACGATTATTTGTCCCGAATATGGCTTATAACGTTTAGATAAAAATGAGTCACTGGCATTTATTTCCCCACCTTGGTACCCCTGAGCACTGAAAAATGAAATATTGTATTTTTAAAGCGATAAGTTAATTAGCATAAGGTAGTGGAGTCTACTCAGGTGAGAACTAACTACCTATACTAAGATCCATCCTGATAAAGCCTGTTTATTGTCGCAAATTGATTTCATAGCAAAATGGAAGCGTACACACCATAATGTTGGCAAACATTAAAAAAAACCTCAATCAATGGACGGCTCGAAGAAGGCGAGTTTGTTCAAATATTGACACAGAATTATCTGATATTTCAGTTTTAATCTTGGGTCCTCAAGTTTTCTCTGTCGTGAATATTTGAGTTGTATAAACATATTTTCTATCTCTGCGGAATATTTGAGTTGTATGCGCTGAGGGATCATTGTGTCCATTGATGTCGTAGATAGTCGTAAGCTCGGATTTAAGGTATGTCGTGGTCACGAAGGAGGATTCTGTTATGATCGACGGTCAACGTTACACGTATGTTTATAGGGTAATCACAGGTCCCTGTTGTAGAAGTTACCGACTTTCACACAATAATAATCCAACCCTGGCAAGCTCTCAAATTGTGTTTGATAAATATATACTAGACTTGCTCAAGTCCAATTTTGAAACAAATCCATACAATGATTAATTATCTGTGCCTGGTAAAAAAAAAAAAAAATCTTAAATACACTAGACTTCTTTGCCTAATATATATGGCACATTAAGTTGAGTGTTGCTTCTCCAATGCAGAAGTACTCCAGTTTGTTTGGGATTTTTTAGTTTAAGTTGCTTGCCAAATTACCATATTTAAATGTCAATAAGTCTATGCCTGGTAAAAAGCCATTTCATATGTATTGCAATTCATTAGAAATACCATCAAATGCTATTTCATTGTCCTGCAATAAGCCCACCCACTTCTTCAAGTCTGACTCTGTTTGAAAACAAAAGCAGTAGATAATTTCTGATTCAACATGATCTGTTTGGAAAAAGTAACACAAAGCTATTATGTCATGTAATGAACTGAAGCTATTATTGCCTTCTGTTGAATATATGGTCTCATATTGTTGCCTCAGAATGTATTAGAGTGTCCTCCCACTAGAATGCCTTAGCATTTATACAAGATAACGAGATCATACGACTTTAACAGGTGGCGGTGATTGATCACCTCGAGGTACTTTTATGCATATATATATTGCTGAAGGTGATAGTGTGTCTCAAGGTCATTCTACATAAGTACAAGTAGGCCATGATACCAACCTTGTGGCAGTCACATAATAAAATCATTGACTGCTCCAAAGAAAATGTGACGTAATAGGATTTGTTAGAGTATACTTATAACCAGATTCAATTATAGACTCGATCATTGTTGACCTAGCTAAACAATATGACTCATTTTGTTAGATTTTTTTTCCAGAATTTATGTCTACTTAGACATGAACAACTCTTTGTTGACCTTACAATGGGTCATTTTATCAGTATCTCCAATTTAGAAGTCTATGTAGATATATGGAAGGTCCCTTTAACTCATTCACCCCTGAAGACACATTTGAACTCTTCCAGTTCAAAGGTTAGAATAGTTCATTATAAAATTTTAGGGGTGAATGAGTTAACAAGATGATGGATAGCTGTATTCATTCAATTATTGCATTGTTGACATGGTGACCCTTAACAAATATTGCATTGGATCATGTTATCTGTTTTCTGCAGTTTTTAAGTATGTGAAAATGACAATGCTAAAGGTTACCTTTTAACAAGATTTCACCATTATATAAGATAAGTGGCTAGTTCGTTTTTGTAGTAGGTAAGCAAATTAAAATTTTAATTTCATGTATAAAATGATATTTATTTGTTGATTCTAATATACTATGACCTTTATTATCTTCCTAGTAATATTTTTGCCTCATACGAACAAAGCTGGATCTCCGCATTTACATTTTTGTAGATATAGATGATGGAAATGATTATGATAATATTCTTACAGACCTACAAAGTACAAAAACTGAATAACAAAAAGGTTGTCTGAAATGAGTAGGTTAAAATTACCTCCCTTTATTCAACAATGTTCCTTGATACATGTGAAAGATTTGCCTTCATTTTGTTGTGAATAACCATTTGTACATGTAAGTGTTGTCAAAACCTTGTGATTTAAACGATTTTAAAATTATGTTGATCATATCAAATTGTCCAGGACGGAATTATGAGACACTCAGGTTAGATGAAGGTTTTGTTGGTCCTCAAATATATCTTCAACATCATCAGGTCTTCGCATTGGCGCAAATTTTGCGAATTTATTCAAAATATTGGGGATGCATGGATAAAAGTTTTTGCTAGATGTTGAATTCGCTATTTCACTGGTAACAAGTGTAAATTTTAAATTCAGCAGTTATTGTTCATTTTGTCTGAACCACCTGATCCTATGATAAGTGATCACCTGTACACAGGTGTAATACTACCTGTCTTTAAATAACAATTGATGAGTCTGATGTCAATTGATAGGTTGATCTGCTATTGTCTGTTCAAATTCGAAGGTCTCCACATGTCTGTGACAATTTAAAAATTCCACGGCAGACGTCAAGATCGTTTTAAAATGTTTAATCAAGCGAATTTCATTTTGTGATTTACCGAAACAGGTGTAGTATATGGTTTCAATAAGTTTGGTAGGTGTGATGGGATTTGCTCAAATTGGAGTTAAATGACCTGTTTTTGTGTTGAAAGAAGAATCTGGTACATTTTATAAACAATTTCATGGAGTATGGGCAGGTTAAGATAAAAGTCTAAACATCAGACTTTTCCCAGGATATGATTTTCACAGAAAATGAGATAAACTAGCAGAGGGCATGTGTATCTTTTTACATTGGTGGTTGTAAGTTTCCATGTTTTCTGGCTCAAGATGAATATAATTCACAACTTTATCGTGTCTGCTGAAGATAGAATTCACTTGAATGATCAGATCACAGATACTTAAGGTATCAATTACTTAGGGTCCCTTTGCATTTCTCAAATGTTTGAGCTCATGATTAAGAATGTAGGTACGTATAGGGGATCGATATGTATAGATGAAGCTAAACTCTAAGGGCAAAATATAACATTTTAGGAAAGATTTTCAATGGAACCCTTCAAAAAGTATGAAGAGAATAAGATCAGGTGTTCCAGATAACTAATACTAAAATAAAATATTAAAAAAAAGTTTAAATATATATATAAATTGGATATTTCATACCAACATAAAACAACTGTATTCATAGAAACGTTTACTGCAGTTTAGTTTTGGCAAATGCAGTAATAATTACTTGTCAATATTCACTTTGATAGAGGTAAATGCTGAATTTTTCATCCTAATCTGTTTGATTGAAATCAACAGAAATCCCTTTTGCTTTTTACTCAAATTTAATTTATTCAGTATGAAGAACAATTGTAAACGTTGAGAGTCTATAAGTGACTTTAAATAATTTGTTCAACTGTGATAACCTATATTATTATTTGTCAAACTATGATAGAATATGTTATTATTTGTCAAACTATGATATCGTCTATATTAATTTTTGTCAAGCTATCATAGTCTATATTATTATTTATTAAACTATGATAGCCTAGTATATTATTATTTGTCAAACTATGATAGTCTTAACTATTATTTTTCAAACTATGATAGCCTATGTTATTATTTATCAATTAGGGATCATTTTAAGAATCTATTTACATGTAGGTTCTACTCCATGGCAAACTTAATCAAACATCATGGCAAATATATTAATTCTATTTAAAAATTATTGCAATAATTTTGAAGTTGATAAGTATGCCAATTGCATAACAGATTTCCTATATACAGTTAAATATATAAACACATTCCATTGGATTGATAAGAATGATTTAACTGATATTAGATCTTAAGTGTCGATCAGTGTCATGTGTGGAATCGAAGTAAACAAATAAATAAAATGCTTAAATGTTGTTTATAGGTCTTTAATTGATATTAAGGTTGGAGACATTCTTTATTTATTACATTTTTGCCAGTGAAATATTGGATTCTATCAACTTGATAAAACTGATATCTTTCACACTGTGACAACTATCAAAAGTGATATTTTCAGTGTGAAAATATCACTTTTTGGTATTGACCAATCACAAAGGTATCTTCTATTCGCTGCATTCAAAGGCAACAATCTTTTGTTCAGATTCAAATGAAGCGAAGGTAGAATTATTGGTTGTTAAATATGGTAAATGTTTGCGCACTCGTGAAAAATATCAAAATATTAGCCACACTGAAGACACCATTAAATATCCTCTATTTATTGTCAGCTTGATCTTTTAAAACAGTAAATTTATCCCAAAAATATTAAAACTTTGATAGTTATATTCAACTCTTAAAAAAAAATGGGCATTTTTCAGGGACTTTTGTTTAAATTCTCATAGCTCTTTTACTTTGAATTAAGTACCTAAAATTATCTTTAATGAACTTAGGCTACACAAAATATTTGATTTATTTCAGTGTCAGCTCTAGGTATGGCTAGATATTGGATCTAGAGTGTCAAATACATTTTGTAATTAATTGTGATGTTTGTGACACTCATGAAATTTAGATCAGAATACTTTTTATTACTTCTAATCAAAGTCATACCTGTCTACACCTGCATAAATGCAAGTCTGCCAAGTATGATACTTACGAACTTAGACACTGGATATGTTATTGACAGGTTATGTGACCCCAGCCATTAGTTCTGATCAGTGTCTGAAATGCTATAGCAAAAAAGAATGAATATTTCTTAGCAAGGTTCTTTGAATTCAGTCTCTCCAAAATTTGGCCTACAATTATAGTCTGTTACTCCAGAAACTTGAGTCTTAGACGTTTGAACTACCAGACAAACAATTCTAGCCTTCAAGATTTAAACCTTGACTTTATAAATTAAGCGTAGTTCTGGAGCCTTCAGAATTTTACCCCTGACTTGCAAATTAAACTTACTTAGTTCTAGAGTTGTCAAGAGCTATGCACTAATTTGAGCAGATTTTCTTTTTAGGATAGCTCTTTACAAGAGCTAAGTGAACAAGAATGGCATACTTAATTAAGAATAAAATATTTGATAGAAAAAATGCATGTTAGAAAATAGTTAAAATAGAAGCAAATTGAGCAGTTGAGTCACACATTAATCCAGCCACCACTAGCCCAGTTGTCCCTCTACCAGCCATTGTTTCCTGGGGACCAACTTCCTTTTTTCCAATTTCAAAAGTGTCAAACGCAATTCAGATATTTTACAATCAAGTCACTTTAACTCATTCACCCCTGAAATTTCATAATGAACTATTCCAAACTTTGAATTGGAAGAGTTCAAATGTATCTTCAGGGGTGAACGAGTTAACAAAGCAGCCCTGTATACATATTTTGAACAAGCCAAGTTTACTAGAATTAACACTTAAGGATCCCTGTCCCATATTGCACTGTGTCTTTTCGTATCTTCAATAACCTTGTTAGGTATCTATAGTAACCTCCCTTTAACTTCCGTTTGGATATAACTGTAGCACAGTTGGGTCAGGTACTTCTGTTGACCTGGTAGCGCAGTTGGTTAGAACGATAGTACATGTATAACATTAATCCGAAGTCCAGGGTTCGAATCCCTGACTATAACCCTGCTGATCTTTTTTCCACTCAGAACACTGTTATCTTCTTCATTGTTTCTCATAAAAGTATGGTTTTCTTTACAGAAATGATTTATCAAAGCTATAGTCATCCCGGAAAAATCTGTTTCCTACACTTAATTACAACTTTTTGGTGCAGGGATCCTTAATCTATGTTGGCAGACCATAGTTAATGTTCCGACAAATATATATACAGCTCTGAGAAAAAAAACAATAATTTTCAAACCTGTTATGTACTATGGGTACTCCATTATACATAAACATGGAGTTATTGGATCAGAGGGTTTGTATCGTTTCTCCACATCATGAATAATCTAGAGGTACTTTGTGCATATTCATGGTATCTGTTTTCAGGCTGGATGCGTACCATTGATCGGCCCAACAGTTTTGTATATAAAATTTTCTATAGTCTCCGACGGATGTTATAGACAAACAAATTATGCAAAAACGATCAGTACAAAACTGAATTGTTTGAACATAATATCCACTGATGCTATAGTCTACTGAAAACAGATAACCAAATGATTTGGTTATTTGCATAAAAATGATTTAAACAACCATTTTTATGCCCCCACCATAAAATGGGGGGTATATAGAGTGTTGCCCATGCCTGTCCTGTCCCATCGCGCCCCATCCCATGATCAAAGTGGTTGTAACTATTTATAGAACATCAAACACTGAAACTAATTTCACATGGTGACGGGGGCGTTCATGTCGTACAGACATTTTCTAGTTTTTATGAATTTTATTAAACAAAGCATAGATATTTGTATTACTGAATACACAGTGGTCAGAGTAGTCAGGTTGTTGAAATACTAAGCAGTGTAATCAGGTGTTGGATTAGACAGTATGTCAGAATACTGAGGCCTTTTTTGGTTGTTTTCCTCAGAATTGGAACATCGATCATCTTTATATATGTTGAATTAGGCAGGATGTTGGAATACTCATGGGTCAGATAAGACAGGTTTTGCTGTATTTCTAAAAGAATATTGTTTAAACCTTTTTTTATTGTAAGCTTGGATGTCGTGAATCCCCAATTTATTGCAAAGTTACTGATCTGTCGGGGATTTCTTTTTTCTTGATTTTTCCAGTTTAAATTTGAATTGAATTTGGGGGGCTGCAGTGGTGGAGGTGTTAAGGACTGTCTGACATTATGCTTCCACTATCCCTCTACCACTGGGTCGCAGGTTCAAGGCCTACATGGGGTATAGTCGCCAGGTACTGGCCGTAGGTCGGTGGTTTTTCTCCGGAAACTCCGGCTTTCCTTACCACCACCAAAACCTGGCACGTCCTTAAATGACCATAGCTGTTAATAGGATGTAAAACACAAACAAACAAAAATACAATTTGAAATTTTATTTATTGGTTGAGAGTTATAATGATAAAATATTGTTTCTGCATCTTATTCCTCCAACATGACTTGTCTGATATATTGAAACTTATTGAATTATGTATCATTATAAATCACAGGTATTAAGAATTGATTTTGGATCCTTTTTATCTTGATAGTTTCTGATGCTCCATGCAATTTTGAAATAGTACTGTTTTATCATTTTAGTTCTAACTATATGATATTTACCTGTGTATCTTTTTGTATTTTCCAGAGAGACCTCGAGCAGGCGGAGAAGATGAGGACGAATGGCGAGCAATTCATCATGGATGACCATTATGCCGTGGACTCTATACGTCCAAAGTGTATCGAACTGCAGCGCATGTGTGACCAGTATCGGGAGTTACTAAGGCGACGACGAGACCTTCTTGACACTTCACATGACCTTCAGGACCGAATTGACAAGGTCATTATAAAACAAGTTTTGTTTTACTCTTGACAAATACAAAACACTTTCGTTTTCAATTGATTTCACAAATTTTAAAGGTTTCTGGAATATCAAGTTTTATCTCAAGGATGTTTATTGTAAAACACAGCATTATGTTTTGAGGGTATTTTTACCATTTCACCACTGTAGACCATAATGGACTCATCCAGATCAATGCATGGGAGAGTCTACTGAAGTTGCATAGGGGGGTAAGGGTTAAGTCGGATATCATTTATAGCACACCATGTATCTTGAATGCTTTCACGAGGTCTTCAACATTAAGGCATGGTTCTATATAAATTACTCACTGGACATTTTACGAATAAATTTGTCCTGTGATCTTTGTCTGTGCAAGCCATTTGTTTATCATATCATTTTGAAATGACATCGTCTTATTTTGATATCATAATTTGACCATGGACCTGTTGTTTAAACCATATCTCTTAAAAAGAATATTATTTGACCTTTGAACTTTGACCTTTTACAGGCCAATAAATGGTGTACAAAGGGTGTCGACATGCTGTCCAAGCAACAGGTGGATGCCTGTCAGAGCCCCGCGGGAGCCGAACTTGCTCTCAAGGACATTGAGAGTTTCGTGGCAACTGCCCGAGAGCTCCGTCTCAACAACCCAAAAGAGTTCCGTCAATTGTTTGAAAGCATGATCACTCCAGAAACCCGAGTAAGTTTCTCTGCTACCAGATATTCGTGTAAAAATATGCAGTAAAACCCCACTTACTCGTACTTGTGGAGCACAGATCGATAGTTTGAGGAATACATGGTATTCAAGTAATCCGAGGTTGGTTCTAGATCGTCAAGTATATATCTGTCAAATCTTGAGTGTTAAACATTAAACATTTAGACGTATTGTAAAACAGTACTTATGCTATTATAAGCATGTCGCTGATACTTGTAAACAGAAGTCTTAGCCCAAGCTATTTTTGCAGTGACGGTGTGATACACAGGTAAAATATCTGTCGGGCGTGACATGTCACACCTGTTAGACAAATACATAGGATTAATACTACGACCATGACGAGTCGTGGGCAAATTTTTGTTCGAGGAATATGGGGTATTCCAGGAATAACGGTTCAACTAATCTAGGATTACATTACAAAGAATATGTACAAACTCAGTCGTCACCAAACGAACTGTCGACGAATGAGGGGTATTCGAGTAAACCAAGTTTGAGGAGGTGGGGTTTTACTGTATAATCAAAGATTGGTACACTCTGTTCAGGAAATATGATTTGAAGATCATAAAAAAATGTAAAAAAGAACATTGTTAAGGTGTGGTATAAGGACCAACATAGTTAAGGATGTATGCTACCTAACAATGAAATGAATCTCCTAAACAAAAGAGTTCTGCATGAAGACATGTAAAATATTTGTTTCTACGAATGATGATTTGGACATGTATAATGGACAGACAACTTATTTAAAAGATAAATGAAATTGAATGCACGGATAACAAATATGATATTTCGGAATTATTTTAGATAATTGTTTTTAAAAAATACCAGAGAATATTACGAGAGAGCATATAACCTTAACTTTAGTATGTATCAGGTATTTCCTTTTCAAGAGAAGCAGTAAAAAACTATGTCTTGTAGTATGAGATTTATCTATTTTAAAGGTTATGTATTGACTGAGTAAGTAGCAAGGGAGATTATCTTCGGTAGTTTAGTTGTGGGCCTTTTTTTCCAAAAAAATATTTTCAAGTTATGGAGTTTGAAATGACTGATAATGCCAAAATACAACTTGGCACAATTTTTCATCACATAAACAAAAACGCATCTTGACTATAGAGTACAAACAATCTGGCAACTATCATCAATTTCTCCCTGAGAAATATTTTTTTTTTTTTTAAATCAAAACATTATTTCTCTTAAAGGCCAATGTCCAGAAGGTACTGAAGCGGATTGAGGATGTGCAGGCCATGTGTGAGAAGCGACACCAGAGTCTGCAGCAGGTGGCGAAGCCGTCAGTCCGCCCTAATACCTCGCATCGTGTACCGCCCACCCACGGCCACCCGCCACACCACCCTCCGCATCAAGACTCTGATCCCAAACGCAAAACTAACACCGAAAATCAGCAGCGACAACAGGGCATTTACGAAAGGTCGGCTCGGGTGAGTGATCAATATTTTTCAAAAGAACGTGTGAAACATTTGTTTCTATAGAAAAGATTGTTTCTGAATATTAAATGATCTCTCATCAGGATTGAGAGGAAGCTTCTCTATCTAGCTTATTGGTCTGTGTGAATACTGTACGTACACTGGATATATTTACCAAGCAAAATTTTTGTCTACTGTCTGTAAAATCCATATTCACTCAATGAAATATTTGCATTTGCTTCAGTATATGTATAATCTATATTGACACAGTGAAATACTTGTTCTCCCTCAGTAAAATCAATTTTCATCCATGGTTATATTTTGAGTATATTTATGAACTAAATCGTTACACTCTTCACTATAGAACCTAATATTTTGAGGATAAATATAAATGGCAAAAATGTGAAGGACAATAATCTTAAAAGCTTCTTAAAGGTTCAAAATTTGAAATGGGCAAATAATAATGTTTATGTAGTAAGTTGCACTTGTAACACCAGAGGGGAAAAATTGAGTAGGCCAAAACTTAAAACTTTTTATCATCATCTAATTTTTGAAATTGTTTGTTTCCATAGTTACGAACCGACGCAACTGGATCCTCCCGTCCTTATATTACCCCACCGTGTACAAATCTTGGCAGTCTCCCTGACAGTCTAAATGTGGGTGAGAAGACCCGCGCCTCTGTGACCTCCATGTCAACTACAACCTCGTCAGGGTCGTCAGGGTCGGCAAGGTCAACCAGCATGATGGACACCGATACACTAATGGCCAAGAGGAGGTAAGTGGGTTCAGCCAGTGTCCTGCTCATTGTTTTTTTACCTTTTAGGGGCCGCTGTGGCCGAGTGGTTAAGGCGTCTGACATTCTGCTACCAATATAGCCCATCACCACTGGGTATGCTGGTTCGAAGCCTACATGGGTTTTCTCCGGGAACTCTGGCTTTCCTCCGCCACCAAAACCTGGCACATCCACGTTAAATGACCATAGCTGTTAATAGGACGTAAAACACTAACAGACAAATCCTTATAAGTTAGACCTCGTGTTAACCAGTTCCATATAATCTTTACAAAAATTAATATATGTCAAATTCCTTTTAGGATTTTAATGATTTATGGGTGCCTTCAATAATTTTAAAGTGGGGTTTTTTTGTGTGTCTTTTCTTCTAATAAATGATTCACAAGGTATTTCAATTCGCCAAAGAACATGAACAGGTTTCTGTTCCTTAATGTTCAATCCAATCTTTTCAGCATCAATAGTTCTTAGTTCATAATTGTCATTTCTCGTGAGATTACAAGTAAAAATAATCTGGGGAATTATATGTATAGTTAACAGTCATGAGATATCCAAGTTTAAATTCTTATAACAGTAAACTGCCAGTAGGACCTAAAACTATATTATAATCATTTTTGAGATAAATAAGGTTATAATTCAAAATGTCCAAGTTTGTAATATCACGAAGTTGTACTGAACACTATTTATTGTATATACATGTAGTAGTTTTTGTGCCAATTTTTACCTTAAATTTAACTGTTTTCTAAGAATGTTGCCAGCTGTTTTATCAAACTTATTTTTATTATTTCAGACATGTGTTGAACGAGTTGATTGAGACAGAAAAAACATATGTGTCGCAACTGTACGATATTATAAAGGTAGGTTTGTTTGGTAGTAAAATTAACTTACATACCAGTTTCATCACTGTCACATTTTAGTTTTAAAAATAATTTATTCATAAGGGTCAGAGTTATCAGCGAATTTCCATGAAAGTTTTTGAATAGATTTTATTCAAAATTATTTTTACAAAATTTAAATTAAACAGTTCAAATTTCACTTCTTGTTATGACTAAAAGCATCAATTGTGGAGATGATCTTGGTTTCCAAAATTATTCCTAAGCGACCAAGGTTTTTGAAAACATTCCAAAAGTGGAAATTCATCCTTACTTGTCAAAATTTTTGTTGGAAAATATAAACAGTTTCAATATTCTTACATTGTCTTTAAAAAAAATAGCATCAGAAGAGAAATTGAACATTAAAAAACTAATGTCCTGACTTGTTTGTTTACAGGGATACCTGCAGGAGTTAGATAGTAGACCCATGCAACACCTTATTCCAGACGAGCTTGTGGGCAAGAAAGAAATACTCTTCGGCAATCTAGAACAAATATACTCTTTTCATAAAAAGTGAGACTGATTCTTAATCATTTTTTTCAAATGTTTGTAAATAACGCATGGTTTCAACCATATAAGATGTCTTATTATCAACCTCTCATATTAATTCTGTAAAAATTAATTGTTGCCCCCCCCTCCCTCTCCTTTCCATCTGTTATCATAGAAAATAAGTCACAAAAATATGTTACAAAAATATTTCTATTATGATGGACGAAATTTCATCTTATGATTCCCTGTTAAAAATAAACAAATTTTTATTTTTTATTTTTTCCCCCAAAAAGATTTTATTTTCAATAAACCTCAAATGTACATATAGTCAATAAGGTGCGTTTGATTGTCCTCTCCAGAATAAAATTTATTAGAATAATTACTGCATACATTTGAACAAATTTAAGAAATAAGATTACCTGGGTATTTTGAAATATCTTACTCAAAAAATTGAATTTAGATTTTACAAATGATATTTACTTTTCAGTATATTTCTACAAGAACTACAGAATTGTAGAGACCAACCTGCGAAAGTAGGAAAATGTTTTGCAAATAGGGTAAGTTTACTTTCAAAATTATTTTGAATGGATATTCTAGATAATTTCCTTAAACTTTCACTTTTGAAATCTGTTCATATATGATTCATACATTGCATTAAACAGCTTTTCTTATGGACTTTTTTTTAATATAATTCCTTGAAATTCTACGTTGAAATTAAATTGATTGAAATCCAACATTGAAAGGAAATGTATTTCAAATTCTTCATTGAAATTGAATTAATAAATGAAATCCTACAATGAAATCAACTAATTGAAATCCTACATTGAAATTGAATTGATTGAAATCCTACCTTGAAATGATTTCACTGAAATTCCACATTGAAATTGGATTCATTGCAATCTAGCATTATAGTTGAATTTATTGGTTATATCCCACATCCAAGTCAATTTATTGAAATCCTACTTTGAAGTTGAATTTCTGTATATTCTATATTCAAGTTGAACTAATTTGAATTCTACAATTAAGACAAATATTATACATCACAAAAAATGTCTTGGAGAATTCTTTTAGTTTCCCTTTACCATCCTGTCAGGTAAAAAAAATCTATACTATTTTTTCTGAAATTAATGAAATGTATATATGTTTAACTTTGTTGATATTTTTTATTTTTGTTTGTTTGCACAGAATGAAGAGTTTCACTTATACAGTGTTTATTGCCAAAACAAGCTGAGGTCGGAGGCTCTACGGAACCAAGTCGGGGATCAGAATCCATTCTTTCTGGTAAGGCTTTTAACTTAATTACATTTTGTATTAGGACTCAAAAGTCTAATGCCAATTTCACTAGTCTCCTCAAATTTAGTTTTTGGTGAACCTGATTAAATATGGAACATAATTTCATAAGTCAAGCCTCGTTAATTACTCTCACCGAATCATACCAGAAAAGGCGACATATTAACTCATTCACCCCTGAACACACATTTGAACTCTTCCAATTCAAAAGTTGGAATAGTTCATTATGAAATTTCAGGGGTGAATGAGTTAAATCCTATCAAGTACTTTGCTATTTAGATGAGGCAGAATGATACCAGTTAAATTCAGTTGGATTGATCAGTATCACTAAAAGCAGTCGCTCAAGGTTTTAAAGTACAAGTTATTATTTTGATTTCAGGAATGCCAGCGGAAGTTGGGACACAAACTACCGTTGGGGGCGTATCTACTCAAACCTGTGCAGCGTATCACAAAATACCAGCTCTTACTCAAGGTAAGTAAAGACTTGTGGCATGACTCCTCATACCCATACAACAGATCACAAAACACTAGATCTTACTCAAGGTAAATAAGACTTGTGGCATGACTCCTCATACCCATACAACATATCACAAAACACCAGCTCTTACTCAAGGTAAGTAAAGATTTATGGCATGACTCCTCATACCCATACAGCATATCACAAAACACTAGCTCTTACTCAAGGTAAGTAAAGATTTATGACATGACTCCTCATACCCATACAACATATCACAAAACGCCAGCTCTTACTCAAGGTAAGTAAAGATTTATGGCATGACTCCTCATACCCATACAACATAACACAAAACGCCAGCTCTTAGTCAAGGTAAGTAAAGATTTATGGCATGACCCCTCATACCCATACAACATATCACAAAACACCATCTCTTACTCAAGGTAAGTAAAGATTTATGCCATGACTCCTCATACCCATACAACAGATCACAAAACACCAGCTCTCACTCAAGGTAAGTAAGACTTGTAGCATGACTCCTCAAACCCATACAGCAGATCACAAAACACCAGCTCTTACTCAAGGTAAGTAAGACTTGTGGCATGACTCCTCATACCCATACAGCATATCACAAAAAACCAGCTCTCACTCAAGGTAAGTAAGACTTGTGGCATGACTCCTCATACCCATACAGCGGATCACAAAACACTAGCTCTTACTCAAGGTAAGTAAAGACTTGTGCCATGACTCCTCATACCCATACAACATATCACAAAACACCAGCTCTTACTCAAGGTAAGTAAGACTTGTGGCATGACTCCTCAAACCCATACAACATATCACAAAACACTAGCTCTTACTCAAGGTAAGTAAAGACTTGTGGCATGACTCCTCATACCCATACAGCAAATAACTGTTTCCAGTTCCTAATCACCCAAGTTTAAGGTTTTAAGGCTTGTAGGCACAAATCCTCAAATCCAAAATGAAGGCACTTGGGCCTCAACGTAATCCACAATTAAATCAATACTAATTTTTAAATTTAGTGTTTTAATATTTTTGTATTCATTTTTCTTTTTCAGGAAATGCTCCGGTTTTCGGAACAAGACCCAGCGTGTGAAGCTCATATACAGGAAGCGCTGGACTCCATGTTGGATGTTGTACGATTTGTAAATGACAGCATGCATCAGGTGTCCATCGTCAGTTTCCCGGTAAGATTTCATTATACCAGTCTCTGACCCCAATCCCTCCTCAATGTATCCTCCTTACCTTAAAAATATTTTCATTCTTTCGGGATGAAGCACAAGCTTCAATTATTTCCATCATTGTACATACCAGAGATCAGGCATCTTATCTTTTAACATAGAAATGTAATTTCTATTATTATTACTATTATTTTTTTATATTAACTTGGGGAAAAAAAAGTAAAGCCTGTTTAATATGATACATGTGCATTTTGACACACTTTCTAATCCAGCAATGTTTTAAAATAATTTTCTAATTAACACTTATTATACAGTATGACCTGTGTATGCTGATATCTTGTCTAATCTGACCAATATGATGGTTCACACAGGGTGTCAGATTAGACAGGTGAATCTAACCAATATGTTGTGACGAACAGGGTGTCAGATGAGATAAGTTCATTTGACATCCCCCAGGGTGTCAGATTTTTGAGACAAGTTAATCTGACCAGTGTGTTGTGCTCCACAAGTTTTCAGATTAGACAGGTTTTGCAGACCAATATGTTGTGTCTCTCATTGTGTTGGATTAGACAGGTTTCACTGTATAAAAAGATGTCTGCAGCCTATTCTGAAAAAGTATATTTAAGAAAAATGAGATAAAAATATCATAAAGAATTTTGAATAAAACCGACTTTCATATTCCTTTTTCAAAGTTTTTATGTCAATTACTATGACTTATCAGTATTTTGTCTTACTTTGTCTTTTTTTCTTACTTGCAGGGAAACTTATCAGATCAGGGGAGGTTACTCATGCAGGGGGCTTTTAATGTGTTTACAGAACATCAAAGAGGACGAATCAAAGACATACGCTTTAAACCAATGCAGAGACATATGTTTTTATATGAGAAATCAATATTATTGTGTAAAAGGAAAGAAGAAATCGGTTTATCATCGGAAAAAGGAGTTTATAGTTTTAAAAATCTTCTAAAAGTAAGCAAAATATAATTTGGATTCAATATATCTACATTGTATATAATATCTCAAATAGGCTACAATAAATGTGCTTAATTTATCAAATATTACTATTAAAATTCAAAGAAGAAATGGACTGACGACATCAAATCTCCGCAAATTTTAGATATTAATTAAAGTCAATTTAATCATAATTTGGGTCATTTATTTTCAAGACATCTGGAATGTTTTTCCCAAAATTTTGTTTAGTTGAAAGCTCAAAAAGTCAGGAGAGGGCCTAGTATGTTGTAAGGACTTGTGCCTAGTCCCTTTGATTTTAAACAATGGAGTATAATTTGAATGAATGAAAAGCTCAAATATACTGCCAAATCTCCATAAGGAGAAATTCAGCAGTCTAGTAAATAAGCTTAATGGCTGTAGAAATTTTCATTAATTTCACATTTATTAAAATGACACAAACATATTCACATGCGATACCATGATTTTAAACACACAGTAACTCTTTTGTATTTTTTTTCGCAGCTTTCACAAGTTGGTCTCACCGAAAACATCAAGGGAGATAAGAAGAAATTTGAGTTATGGTTACGCGGACGAGAGGAAGTGTATATCATTCAGGTCAGTGTAAGAGCTCCTAACAATCAGTTTTGGCATTTATTTTTAGCTGAATATGAGAACGATTCCAACAAAAAAATGATTTTTTTTTTAGAGATATATACTTATGATACATAGCGATATTTCTCCAAATGGGAGAGTCACTTCACGAAGGTTAAAATATTTGTTACATTTGTTTGGAACAAAATGTTCACAGAATAAATAAGAAATGTATGGCTTGATTAACCCTTTCAACCCTATGTAATTTTAGTAGACTCTACCATGCATTGATCTGAATGAGTCCATTATGGTCTACAGTGGTGAAAGGGGTAAATGTTGTAACAATAATTACATATTTTGATTGTTCTTTTTTCAGGCACCCACATTGCCTTGTAAAGACATGTGGGTGAAAGAAATCAAACGGGTTCTCATGAACCAGTTTGATCAGCTGAAAAGTAAGTTCGATGGTAAATATCTCATTTCAAGACTTAGCATGGCCTAGAATTAGCAAATCACCTTGGTGTGTTTACTGATGATTGTAGCACATTTGTTTTGGCAACGTATATCTAGTAATATTGGCAAAATTTATTGATATTTGTGATCTTCTGAAAAATATAAATCGCCTTTAGCCATCAATATTTCGGCAGTGATGTTGTTACCTAAATTTTACAACAGCCTATTCCTTAATGAATTTGGAAAATATAGCATTATTTGTATTGAAACTGGGAATACATTCCCCAATGGCATTTTTAGCTAAGGGAAACAGCCTGTATTTGGCAGAAAAATTGAACAAAAAAAATCACTCTTAAGACATACAGTAAAGCCTTTATAAACGTAGCAGACAGGAAAAAGCATCATTCCCCAAAAGGCAATCTAATCCAGGTCGTTCAAACTCTTCGATGGATGCACTTTGCCAAGCTATCTGGTAATCAGTGTCATCTAAGTCCAGGGCCGTTTTCGTGTAAACGGGCAAACCAGTCAGACCACAGTTGTTCGTTTATTAAATAAAGCCAGACCTAGTTATCTGATGCTGCTTTCAGGCGAGCCTTGACAAAGCCTTGCAAGGCCTGCATAAACATTAGCAGGTCCGCCGGGATTTATTTCCGAAATTGTTACATTTGTAAATGGTCAAACCGGTTGTTCCGCATAAATGAACAGGCCCCTGATGTCTTGTATGTATGATTAGGATATGAACCTGCAACTTCTGAACTCTAGATGGAAGCTTTAATCAAATGAACAGTCTTGGACGTCATTCCTAAGTTGAAAAATCTTGTTTCATAATTGTTGTAAAATAAATAAATAAAGTCACCTTGCCAAGTCTGTAACAGTGACAAGGGTTGGTTACATGCATCAGTTTGTAAAGAAAAGGGAAAAATACAAATGCAAAATCCAGAAATTCCTAACTCGAGACAAACAATTTAGCTTACTTAGCTGTCTCGTATCCAGTTCCCGAGATCACCAAGGGAAATTACTCAAAGACATATTAAATATGTAATGTATGACGTGACAGACATCTTTAAGTAGATTTGTTGTAAAAAAAATCAAAAAAAAATCTGATTTTATATGAAATGCAAATTTGTTTACATCCCATGTTCACTGTCACCTTGTTAAACTAGATGTTGTCATAAACAAAAGGCATATTTTAAGTGGCGATGTCAGACATTCGACTTTCTCTATTAACTCATTCACCCCTGCAGACACATTTGAACTCTTCCAATTCAAAGGATGGAATAGTTCATTATGAAATTGCAGGGGTGAATAAGATAAATAAGGTGTAGTGTCATAGTATTAAAGGCACACTTTTGTTTTAAATATTTCATGTTTCACATTTGAATCCCTTTCCTTATCCATTCACAGACATCCGTCATCACATCCATTTCCTATTTATTTCCAAATTTTATTCATAATCATTCATCACAAATTAAGCTACCCTAGATTTATTCCTAAAACCATGCTTTGTTTTGCTGAATCACATTGCTGACACTGTATTCTGCTATTTTGTATGAGGCTCTGCTTGTAGAAAGCATTATTTTAATTCTTCTTTTTTTTAAACTTTATTGGAAAATATGAATTAAAAAGGTATAGTCAAGCTGATTGTGATCACTTATATCAGGTCATGACTAATACTTTTGCTATAGAAATTCACAGCTTATCTTTTAATGACCATTATTCAAAATTATATACTTCACAGTTTAAAGTTTAAGCTATTCAATTAGATGCTATTGTATTTTGAACTTAAGTTTTTCGGTGAAAATTAATTTAAAAAAATATTGTAGGGCTTCATAATAATATAATTGGATGTAAAAAATATTATATATAAAATTCATCATTGTGTTTGGACATCTACATTTTACAGTTCACCATTTAAATCTGGCAGGCAAGTCAGAAGAAGACCTGCAAAATTTATCAGAAGACCTTCCATGCAATAACTCCAGGTAAGAAAAAAAACAGGTGCACGCGGTGGGATCTGTGAATTTGTTGACTAGGTTTTGCTTATAAGATTTATGAAATTCATTGATTATGTTTAAGAAAAGATGCCTTCAATTTTATCAGATATAAGGAATGTATCGATAATAAAATTTTGTTAAAATACCATAGATATTTTCACGTTTTCATAAATGAATTTTGTCCTGCAAGACGTGGATTAGCAAGATAGTTTTTAAACATCACATCAAAATAATCTTGCTGGTTTGTTTCATCGTTATATACAATCGTCCTCAATACTCCAGGTGTTACACTCACTTACGTTCTCTGCACCCCTGGAATATGTCATAGCAAAATTGAATGCTCAGTGTGCACCACCTTGTGAATGATACAAGAAAACTAGTTTGATCCTTTGGTGTACTTCAAAAGAATCTGTCGAGTGTGTAACGGTGAGATGGACTGGCTTTGAAGTCGGGCGTCGCACCTCTGTTATCTTCAAAGGACAGGTATTGGCCTAGCGATTGATCATGTTTTATTTTCCTGATGCCAATCAAATAGCTAGCCATGTGCCTTCAATTTTGCTATGACATATTCTAGGGATGCAGAGAGCAGAAGTGAGCGTTACCCCTTGAGTATCGAGGACGTTGCCCAATATGCATTCCTCCAACGTTAATCTCCGATTGTGATATTTTCTAATTACCCAGTGTGAGAATCCATTAGGGGCTTAAGATATTTCTGAACAACTGAATAGATAGGCAAAGATTTCAACTGATTTAAAAGGTTCAGGCTACATGACAGTTCTAAACTTTTTTTTAATTTGTCTTGTGGGTTATTTCCCTAGATATGTCGACAACTGGCGGTCAAATAGACAAGCATCATGCAACAACAATGCCCCGACTGTACCCCAGGGGCTGGAAATGATGTCCCCGGAGTCGCCGCCAGCCCCACCACATGACGACGATGGATGGTCAAGTGGAGAGTTCACCAACTCTGACGAGGACGAGTCCAGAAATCACGACAGACGAGGGTCAGAGGTGAGAACTGACCAATGGGCCTTGTAAACTCTATATCTTAAAGTAGTACTGAGGAATATTTAACTCTTAACTGAGCCTGTGGCTATGAGACCCCAGTGATATTCCAAGAAATTTGGTCACATGACAATGTTGACATCGTCAGTGACAAGAAAAAAAGTCAGTGAACTCTATAAACTCATTCACCTCTACATTTTTAAATTGGACTTGTCCAGTCTTTGATTTGGTAAGGTTCAAATGTGACTTTAGGGGTAATTTAAATGGTTCAATAACTTGAGAAAGATACTGAAATGGTGTCGAAAGCTTGTAGAATTTTTTTTGATTAAAACAATAAAAAAAAACTACTGGGTAATGCCAATTCTTAACTGAGTATCTTACAGTTTGCTTGCATGCATGTATGTGTATTTGTATAAGACAATCTATCTTCTCACTCACAGCCTGCCTACCTGCAGCAGTACAAGTCCATAGGCGACTTCCGTGCTAGTGACGCCAATGAAGTTAGCTTACGAGAAAGCGATGTGGTGGAGATTATTCGCACAGGGTCAACGGGTTGGTGGTACGCCCGCCATCTGTCGACCAATCAGGAGGGTTGGGTACCATCCACGTACCTTATACCTTTCAAAAGGCGAAGTTCCCAGTCCCATTTTTCCATGTCAAGTATTGGTAGGTACATATCACAATTGTCACGGAGGTGATTTCCTGTTGTATAACCTCCTCAACTCTCTGCCAATCTGTCTCTCACCTGCTCTTGTAATGTATGGCGTTGGCGTGACGTGCTGTGGACAGTTGCCTTCTCAGCCTGTTACCCCCACTCTCTGCAATAGACTGACTCCAGGATTAACACACTCTGTGATACCAGGACTATACCACTGGTAAAGCAGGGGACACATTTCTAATCACTCAACTAGCCATTTATATATATAGTTTCTCTGCCTTGTCTCCTGCAGCAAGATTTCTACTAGATATTCTCTTCTTTTTTTTGTGTCAATTTCATGAAACTAATTTGGTATTGAATAAGCACCAATTGCTGTAGCTCTTGAATATTTTTATTTAGACCGAAAACATTTTCTTGGACTTTCAAATTTACGAGAAACATATTTGGATACATGTCAGAAAATCGGATTTTGATATTAACATTTTGAGTTTTGATTTGAAAAACAATACCAAGATGACAAGTTTAAAGAGTTAGAATAGTAACACATGCAATCATATATGGAATGGTTGAAATTTGATTGATTATTGTAGAAAAAATTACCTTTTTACGCTGCCACCTTTTATCCAGTGAAATTTTGGTGTTATAAACAGGTATGGTAATATAGATGAATCAACAAGAAAAAATAAAAAGATGACCTTGAAATATTTTGGCGGTAAAGGAGGTGACGAATAAAATGAGGGGCATTATACAGAGGTTTTACTGTATGAAAGAAGACAGAGTTTAGATATATGAATTTAACATCGTATCGTTATAATGTCAGTGGGCGTGTTCCGTCACTAACAGCTTATACACTGTGTTATCACTGTCAGGTTATCCTTCACCCTCGATATCCAGGGGTTCGATCACTTTCGCTCTCTGCACCCCTGGAATATGTCATATTGAAGACTCAGTAGTGTGCACCACCTTGTAGATGAGACAAGGAGACTGGTTTGATCCTTTGATGTACATCAAAAGAATCTCTCAAAACTTCCTGGCTTTGAAGACAGGCCTCGCTCCTCTGTAATCTTCAAAGAACAGGTACCAGCCTAACGATTGGTCAGATTTTTTAACCCGAGACCAATCAAATAGATAGCCGCGTGCCTTCAATTTTGCTATGACATATTCCTGGGGTGCAGATAGCATAAGTAAGCGTAACCATTTACTTGCCAACTTTTTGAAATTGCTAATGGGGGAAATTCTGCATGCTCAAAATTAAAATTTATATAAAATGTGTGTATAAACCCCCCTTAAGACAAAAATAACCCTTTAAATGACATATTTTGAGTTGTTCTTTCAGATGAAATAATTATATCCTAGAATACAGGAATAGTCGAGCAAATTTACAGGTTGAAAATGCTGAATTTCGGGGTTAAAAATCATGAGTCTCCCTCCTAAATTGGGAGAGTTGGCAAGTAAGCGTAACCCTGGGGTATCGAGGATGGTAATTCTCCTGCTTCGCTTTAACTGAAAACTAAGGGGGTATATTTCGCTATATTGGACGTCTGGTTTAAAATACCTCTTTTGAATCATGATTATATACATATATATATATGCTATCTATGTATATTCCTTCTATACTTGGTATGTAAATATATTCCCTATTTCATACACCTTAGACATAGTCAGTATGCTTACTGTATGCAAAATAATGTTAAACACTCCAGCAGAAAGTTATCTCTGAACCAACACAACTTTCCTCTTCCTGATCAAACATTCAAGTAACTAAGTAATCCATGCTGTTTAGATGCTTTAATTGTTATTGTAAAATAGGAAACATGCACCATTGTTTATATTTTCACCATTTTTCGCCCTTGAACAAAATGGCAAGTTCACAGTAGAATGAAAATGGTTTTACTTAAGTTGTAAATTGATTAAGTTTAAAATAACTGTAGGGTAGTTTCAACATACATGTAAGTGAACTTGTTGGACAAGGCCTGAGGGTGAAAATTTGACAGGTTGAATGTTAATTAATATAAGCTCTCTGCTTGAGTTATATGCAGTATAAATTGGAACTCTTCTCTCTTGGAGATACATCACAGATTACTGGGACTATCTACCTTAATGACTGCTCATTATCAATGTAGTATATATCCTTAGAGGTGAACAAAATAATGTTTTAACTGAAATCTTTGAAATAGATTCACTTTGATAAATCAGGGTTCTATATAGTTATGATAACATCATTTAATATTATTTGCTAGGTACATAATTATTATATTAACCTGGTCAGAATGTGTTAGAGTTAAGGAGATAAGCTACCTTACATATTTTTATTTTTTTTAATTATTGTTACAATATATTACACCCTAAAACTGGAAAAGTGTACATGTTGTATGATAATTTAAATCAGAAAAGTGTACATGTTGTATGATAATTTAAATCAGAAAAGTGTGCATGTTGTATAATAATTTAAACCAGAAAAGTGTACATGTTGTATGATAATTTAAATCAGAAAAGTGTACATGTTGTATGATAAATTAAGTGAATTTATTAGTGGTAATTTTTTTAAGCTGATGAAGATTCACTTTTTAGTTGGTATTTTTTCTCCTGAAAAGGCTGATATAAGAATTATGTTAACTGCCTCATATTCAGTAAATATCTTTTCCTTTTTCAGATTCTAGTAGTCAGGATCACATGACAAGTAAGTCAAGCTTGGCGAGTGCTTACAGTTCCAACAGCCCTGTGAACGAAACTTCAATTTGACAAAGAGTTGCCTCCCATTGACAGGAGTTGTGTCCCTTTGATGACAGAAGTATTCTCAGTTTGAAGGATAGGAATTGTCTTAGGAGTGTTCTACTAGTCATTAATGTTGATGTTGTTTAGAACTTGTAAGCAAAGGAAACTCACCCTGAGGTCAAGGTCAACGTGCCACCAGCATAGGTTGACAGAGATTTGTCAAAGTGTGTTCATAATTTGTGAATTCTCATTTAATCAAAAGCTGAAAGAAAAGTTATCCTTGTCACTTGTGTGAAATACAGCATGACCTCGGTGACCTCAAACATTTAATTCAAGGATGGACGTATTAAAAGTGCTAGTTGAGTCCTAGACAGCTCAAGAAATATACTGTTTGACAGAAGTTCTATGTAATTTACAAAATGGATTGCTGAGGAGATAGATTTTCGTGTTTTCACTCCATATATACACATGCTAGATAGGAGTGGTCAAGAGTCCCCTAAATACATTTTACTGTGCAGTGTGTGGTAGTTCTGTAATTATAGAGCGATGAACATGGGAAATCTTTCTACCTGTCTGCAGACACATTTGAACTCTTCTCCCATAGCAACATGTATGGAGGTCCCATAGCAACGTGCATGGAGGTCTCAAAGCAATGTGTACGGATATCCCATAGCAACGCATTTAAGGATGTTTCTTAGCAACATGTACAGATATCCCATAGCAACATGAATGGAGGTCCCATAGCAACATGTATGGAGGTCCCATAGCAACATGTATCGAGGTCCCATAGCAACGTGCATGGAGGTCTCAAAACAATGTGTACGGATATCCCATAGCAACACATTTAAGAATGTTTCTTAGCAACATGCGCTGAGGTCCCCTAGCAACGTGTGGAGTTCCCATAGCAACATGTGTGGAGGTCTCAAAGCAACATATACAGATATTCCATAGCAACACATTTAAGGATGTCCCATAGCAACATGTATGGAGGTCCCATAGCAACATGTATGGAGGTTTCAAAGTAATGCGAATGGATATCCCGTAGCAACGCATTTAAGGATGTTTCTGAGCACCATGTGAGGAGGTCCTCTGACAACATGTATGGAGGTTCCCTAGCGACATGTGTGGAGGTCCCATAGCAACATATACAGATATCCCATAGCAACATATTTAAGGATGTCCCATAGGAACATGTTTGGATTAAGGTCCCCTAGCAACATCTAGAAAGGTCCAATAGCAATATGTATGAAGGACCCTTATGAACATTTACATAGGTCCCAGGTGGACATTTTATATCTGATGTCTATATTTAAGTCATACAACATTGGATTTGAAAGAATTAATTTATATGCTATTTGGAATGTTGATGACAAACATTTCTGTGACATCAATTTTCAACAAAATCTTGCTCTTGAGTTTCTGAAAGAATTCTTGTGATGGATTCTTGATCAGTTTTGGATCAGGACTTACTAACAATGTGGTGTTCTATTTCGTGGTTGAGTCAGCAACACGAATGTACTATCCGTCACAGAGGAATGGAGTCTCTGTGTGTTCCGCAAAGATCAAGCAAGATCTGTGAAATACACTGAAATAATACTGGATTATTTTAAAGGAAACTACTATTCCACGATCTTGCTGGAAAAGTGTAAACCCTTTCACCACTGTAGACCATAATGGACTCATCCAGATCAATACATGGTAGAGTCTACTAAAGTTACATAGGGGTGAAAGGGTTAAATATGTAGGCAATTTGTCTAACATCATTCGTAGGTTTCTATTTCCATTGTCATTTGATCTGATATCGATGTAGTAAACTCATATTTCTCTGTCTCTTACAAAGACCCAAACTTCATGTGATAATGTTCAATGTTAAAACAAATGGGGTCCATAGGACAATTTTTGTGTGCATATGTCCGTGTATGTGCTAAAACTTTGTTAAAGTTCCAGGAAGAGACCCCAGGATATCTATACAGGATATCTCGAGATATCTGTACTAGAGAGCTTGGACTATTCCTAACAGATATCCCAGGATATCCATACAGAAAACCATCAGGATATCTTTTCATGATACCTCAAGGTTTTTCTTCCAGAGATAATCAGACATACCTGTTAGATGTCCCAGGATATTTTTACTGGATATCCCAGGATATCAGTTCCAGAGACCTCAGGATATCTCTTCAGACGGCATATGGATATCTGAACTGATCACAGTTATGTGTACACAATCGATGTTATAGATCTGACAAGTGTATATGCAAAATTTGATTTAAAACATCTGTTCCACCTTAATCAATTATACAGTACTTGATTTTAGAGTTTCTGATTGACAAGTAAGGTCTGAAGGAAATTATTGTTGATGTGGGGACAAGGTGACCATATATGTACAGTCCAACAGGAAATTTGAGTATAGAATAGTGTGTTAATTGTAGTTCTACAGTCTAACAGCTGGCCACAAATACTCGAAGTATAGCTGTACTGATATGGTTCAATAGTCATATGTGTACTGCTGGGATGAATTTGAGTACAGCGCATTAGTACAAGCCATTGTGATTGAGTATTTAAGTGTGTTGGTCCAGCGCCATTCAGTTAGTGAGTCTAACTCAATTGAGTGCGCTTAACTGTGATCGAGTACAGTCCATGTATGTTGGTCTGATGTCACTGAGTACTGACTTGTCTTAATTGAGTACAGACGTGTGTGATTGAGTAAAACCAATGACATTAATGTTTAATGTCATTGAGTCCAGGTCAACGCCATTGAGAATATAGTCCTACTTAAAAATTAGTACGGTATAATGTCATTAACTATACCGTTAAATGTCATTGAGTTTAATTTAATTGAGTACGATCGAGTGTGATTGAGTAACACTGATGTCAATGTTCTTATGTCATTGAGTACGGTTCAACTTTTAACTCATTCACCCCTGAAATTCATAATGAACTATTCCAACCTTTGAATTGGAAGAGTTCAAATGTGTCTTCAGGGGGAATGAGTTAACTGAGTACAGTAAAAGTTTGACAGAGTACAGCGTCTTGAGTGATTAATAATACGATGGGACCACGGCAGGCGTGTTAACTGTTTTTCCTGTCTGTCCTTGTGATAAAACGTTTCAATGTGATATTTGTGTAGAATACTTGCCATACAGTGTGTTATAACGACATGATATTATAACCATTATATTTTAGCAAATCATCATGTAAACTTCCTGAAATTGATTATAAAAAAAAATAATGAAACTGGTACATTCAGTTAAGACGCTTTGATGCACATCAGAATCATTGTATATCACTGTATTTTCATGTGTTCATGTTGGTTTTTTTGTTTTTGTTTTTTTTTGGCAAAATATGCCTGTAGGTTTTATTAACAAATACTTAAATTTGCAACTAAGAAGATGCTATCTCAAAATTATTTCTGGAATGAAAATGTGACTTTATTACAAACAAACATAAAATTATTTAATATTTATTCTCATTAACTGTCTCTGAAATAAATTTATAAGATTGATAAATGATTTTTATTAGAAACAATCTCATTATAAAAAATATTTAAAAACATGAACAGCATTATATGCAGGTGTTTCAATCTAAAATATTTTTAAAAATATTCCTACATTTTGAAAAGCCAAAAATAAGTTAAAGAGAAATCTTATTCTGAAATCTCTTACAGATGAAAATGTATCAAAAATGATAACATAACAAACATTCTCAAATGAGAATGAAATAAAAACCAAAACAGTAACAGAGGATTTTTTTAAAGTGAAATATTTTATGTGGCCTTAAGAAAGATCGTGTAAAAATGCAAATTACTTATGCATACAATTGTTTTTTCAATGTTTATTCTATTTATGCAATTACATAGGTAATCATGAGAGAGGATGATTCGTCATGCTTGTAGTTAAAGGGGAGATAACTTTATAAAAACATTACTAAAGCCCCTTTCGCATATCTGAGTTCGACCGGTTTGTAACATTTTCGGGTATAAATCCTGGCGGACCTGCAAATGTTTATGCAGGCATTGCAAGGCTTTGTCAAGGCTCGCCTGAAAGTAGCATCAGATAACTATGTCCACCTTATTTAATTAACGAACAACTCTGGTTCAACAGTTTGGACCGCGATAAACAAATGCGGCCTGATTATACCATTCAGATACAAAAAGCCATTATGTATCTCAAATTGAATATATTTACAATTCGTTTGAAAAAGTTATGATATTTATCAATAATAAGTCTTATGACAGAAATAAATTGTAGTATACAATTCGTTACACAGAAATTAGATCAAAACCAAATTAACGTTGTGTAATGCCAATTTTCTTTTGACGCAACACTTTTAATTGCATTGAATGCAAAATTTGTCATTTTAGTATACATCTTTGAATTTGTGAAGCATGCCAATTTTTTATTGTTTCCATTTCTAATACATGATGTTACATGTATTATCATTGGTTGACCATTGCCCATTCATGGATTTTTATTAAAATAAGTAAATATGATATGCCTTATTCATACTTGTACTCCTGATTTAATTAAGGAGTATTGCTTTATATTATTTGATAAGTGCTTTTCTTATTGATTAATTAATTTCATTTAAATGGAATTGCATTGTCACCATATTGGAAATATAGTTGTTCTTTCTCATTTTGACAAAGAGTTATGTCCCCTGCTTTGCTGGATATATCTACATTCGTGGTGACATGTCTCCAAGATTTTGAGATTGTGTAACATAACTGCAACTATTCTACATAACTCTATCTCCTGGTCTCAATATCTGGGGAAAAGTTAACTTGGGCAGACAGAAAGTGCTAAGTATTGACAGAAAATTCAAGATATAAATAATTTTGCTTTTCTTTTGTAGTACTACTTGTAGAATTTAAAAAAAGAAAATGCAAAATGATTCTTGTGCATTAATTCTTTACATTAAAAAACACAGGTAAATTGATATTTGAATTTATTAATGAAAACTGTTGCTTTTTCAAAATGTGATGGCTAGCTAGTGTCCTATTGGATATAATGGTACCATGTTCCTTTGATCATAGTTGTGATTACCACGCCGGACTTTCGGGTGATTTTAACCTTAAACTGTTCCAATTTACACTGGTCCAGTGTGAATTTGATCATTTGACTGTCAAAAGTGTGTTCACGACATCATTATTTGTTTTAAGTTGATAGACATTGTCGTAACCCTTTCACCACTGTGGACCATAATGGACTCATCCAGATAAAAGCATGGTGGAGTTTACTTAAGTTATATAGGGGTGAAAGGGTTAATGACCCTCTAGGCATTAACTCCATATCCACCTCCAGTCTGCTACATTCCCGATAGCTCTGTGATCATGAACAGATTTTATATGCTGCTTTCTTATATACTTTTAATAATTTTATACTTTCATGAGATTTATTATCAATAATAAGCTGCTTAATTCTGCAAAGCTAGCATTGTCGTCTGTAGTAGGATAAATATGGTAGTTGTTGTACATGTACAACCAGTCCTACATTTGATACCGTATTTGCTGTAAATGTATACTCCATCATACGTTTGGTACTGTAGTCATTATATCAAGCCCAAGGCTACATAAAATTCAGCTATTAGTGACTGCTTAAAAGAAAAATCATTTTTTAATATCAATTAAAAATCCAGGTATTTACAGAAACTAAACTTTTTTTTAAAACGATCGATGATATTTTTCAATTTTCTTTTTCCAGATAATACACACTGTATTGAAGTGTTCTTTTTACTTATTTTACTATGTTTCAAAAAAATTCATCTGTTGGAAATTTTTATGTCACAGGCAATATTTTGTGTTAAATTTTTATGGGGTGAGGGTTTCACAGAAAGGAAAAGGGAACATTTACAAAGGGTGAAACACTTAATACAGCAGGTATGGTTTTAACTCATTCACCCCTTCATATTCAAACTGGACTTGCCCAGTCTTTAACTTGGTAAGTTTCAAATGTGACTTTAGGGGTGAATGGGTTTAAATGATAGAACTGGTTTCACATGCTTTTATAAAAAAAAAGTGATTGATTTTATAATGTGGTGTTCAAGTCAGTGTTTTTAAAGACTGGTAAAATGCATTGATTGTGTGTTGATTTTGCACTTAAAATAAAAAATATTAAAATCCAACAAACGTTACTCTGAAAAAATATAACTGAGAACTTGAAAACCCAATTTTGAACATTTTAAGTTTATGCCAAAATACTGCAGTTATTTAAAGCAGGGTTGAAGAGGAAGTTAAGATTACAATAATTTATAGTGAAGATTTATATCCGATAGTTTCTTTGTTTAATATACCTGGATAGAAATGAGATTTTTATACATAAGAACGGAATCCAATGATGATGTAACATTGGCTAGCTGTAGGTCATTGGATTGTGTATAAATTCTGACTGACCGCTGTCTAAGGGCAATCAAAATATATGCAATGGTCAATAAGCTATAGAGCTCTGCATCTAGAATTTGTCATCATTCTGTCTTCGTAGTAACAGCTGTTGTTTTTGTGAAATCTGCTGGATAAGATGTTCAAACTGAATATAAGTTTGAAACCATTTTATTCATCTATTATTCAGCTTCCGACATAGATAGAATCTAATTCTGTGATCAAGATATATATGCATATATTACATAAATATGAAATGTATTTGATCATGTGTCATTTTATCATATTGTACATAATTGTTTACAGCAGTCCTTTTTATTGATGTTTCACATTTTATTGTAAATATCTATACATTTATATATGTAAAGAGAAGAATTAGTATTTATCAAATTGTTATGAAGTATGTCTTGTTCTATTGTGTCTATAAAACAAACGACATTATTTGTTGGGTCTGTTTAAGTTAACAGATTAAAAGTCGATAACAAAACATAAAAACGAATCTTATCTTTTTATTTAGTTATAAGAACAAACCTAGTTTAGCTCGTTGTCAGGAAAACATGACCGGAAGTGACGTCATATACTTGATAGATTCTGTTATAACGGTCAGTGCCAGTAGGCCACACTTGAAAATTTAAAATCAAATCTTATCTTTTTATTTAGTTATTAGAACAAACCTAGTTTAGCTCGTTGTCAGGGAAACGTGATCGGAAGTGACGTCATATACTTGATAGCTACTGTAATAACGGTCAATGCCAGTACTAGACCACACTTTTAAATGGCCTCAGAATCGATGGACAGCATCGTAATTTACCTAAGCTATTGTTGAAAACCCCAAAACAAATCAGACTGTTATTATGTTGCCATTTTCATTTTTTTCTGTTGTTGCTAAAATTCTCTCTTTAGTTATTTTGAAGAGGATCAATGATATTCGTAAATTAATGTGACTGCTACAGATACAGCAAAAGAAGGATGCAAACTGAAAGGAAAAACGCACATTCCTGTAGCTGATATAAACCAAAAAAACATTAGCCGAAAGCCAACGAAAGTCAAAAATGCTTCTGTAGCTTTATCAAAAGCAAAAAAGGTGAATTCATTAAATATTCCTTCCATTTGAATTTAACTGGTGGTATCGCCTTCCCTGAACACACAAAGAAATATCTGGACAAGAAACTAAGTTTTGTCTTTACTGTTTGGCAACTAATTCTTGCGAAGTACCAACGAATTCTTGCCAGGGCACATATATCTTTGTCAAACAGGATCATACGGTGAAAATGGTGTTACAGAGACAAGCAAAAAGATTCTGTAGTTTGCGCTTAAAATTGGAATATCTGTGTTTGCTTGCGTGATACATATCCCTGCTGGGAATTGGTTCTTGGCGAGAATTGGCCACCAGCAAGCACCCATGAAGACATCCCAGAACTCTCTGACAGCAGGTTGCAGAGTTTACCAGATATCAGAGCCAGCAAACCATAAGTCTTTCTGAAGGGGCTAGCAATGTGCAAGACAGCTGGGCTTGAGAGTATTCCTTTAAGAATACTCAACAAAAAGCTGCGGAATTCCCTCTAGTGCTGACCAACAATTTCCAAACATTTTTAAACTCCGTACTGGTTCACAAGACTGATATGAAACACACTTTCTTAATAAACAGAGCAATTCTCTAGACTGATGGTGAAAACATCGCCAGATTGCTGGTGAAAACATCGCAAAGTCTCTTTGAGCTTGAAAACCATCATCACTATTATTTCAACACTTAATACATGACAACGTAATGTATCACCTAGAACAATTCAATGTACATACTCAACCATACCAACACGACTTTGGGTCCAAACACTCGGTAATAATGGAATAACGATACATAAAAATAGCAACAAAACCACGAATATCGCCTCCTTCGATATTTCTTCAGCGTTTGATAAGCCCTCCCCATGACCGGTTCCTCTTTAAACTCCATTGTAAAGGCATTTTGAATTGTACTATTTCTTTGATTAGGTGATCGTTTGTAACTTATCGAGATCGAACCAGTTATATTAAGTGTTCTCTGTAGAGTCCCACAGGGGTCCGTCATTTGGCCACATTTATTCCACCGTTACATTAATAGTTTGGTCCATTTGATGGCCTTCAAGACAAAGGTGTTTATAATACTGATAAATAATAATAATAATTACAGGTTCTTATATACCACTTTATCACAACATAGGTTGTAGGTCGTCTCAAAGCGGTTCACAAATTATTATCCGTGGTTGTAGGGCCTTTGCAACCAGCCAATATCTTTCTCTACTCCATGGGGAGTATACAGATGGTGACAACGTACTTATTTACAGCTGAGTCGACTGTAACAAGATGAGTGAAGTATCTTGTTCAAAGATACAACACAGTACCGTGACTCGAACCTGCAACCCTTCGATCACGAGCCCGGCGTCGTACCACTAGACTACCGACAGGCACATTGACTCAAATACCGGCAAATAATATATTATTAATGTAATCGAAACAAAACCTCGATTCGTTGTGGTTTTCAAATTCATAACTGAAAAACTGAGAACATTCGTATCAACTCCACTGCAAGCGAAACTCTGAGACGCAATACGCTATCTTGCTTTATGAAATCCCTAGCAAACATATACCACCCCCTTTGAGATTGATTATGCCAAAACCTTACACAGTTTTACTTTTGGAAACTGTTCAGCATAGGGCTCCTCGGCATGTATACAATATTTGCGGGAGCGTTGAGCCTTGGAGAGTAAACATCATGGTACAATCTCTTGATTAAGGATCAGTATCTAACAGTAGGGTGAAAACAAGATTACTTATGATATACATACCCCTAAACAACAAACTAGTCATTGTTCTAAATTAACGATCAATATTTCGGTATTTAAAGGACGGAGTATTGAAATGTCTATAACCCATCTTCAGAACCAGTGATCCCACAAACTAAACAATCTCTCTAATCAAATATGACCATTATCAGGAGCACCTTCCCCGAGAACCACCAGCATACATAACACAATAAGTAGACTTACATTGTTTAGGTAATCTCTCACAAAATCGCTCATGTAGTAAATTATATGCATGTGGAGATGACAGACAGATAGAATTAAGAACACAACAACAACATAAAAAGCAACACAAAAACAAGAAAACATTTGAATCATCATAGCAAATCCAAGGACGAGGACTTACTTATTATCTCCAAAACAAAAGCTCCGATTCGTTAAAATAATTTATATGACAAAAAATTCACTGACGTGTTGTCATAACATTTTAACACATACCTGATCCATTTTACTATGTCATAAATATGGTATTACACACGTTTAATACAACCTGCAGGTGCTGTGATTGGTCAAAGCCGTGGGAATATATTCCTTTGTCACTACAGGTACTACATTTATTTACTATACCACATGATATATTTACTGTTATTTAAATGAATTTGAAATGTTCATATTTTCATTATTATTTTCTTTGAATTTTCAGCTGTCCATTATTTTTTTCTTCTTAATATGGAACAACTTTGCACAACTACACGGAACGACCATCCTATGACAGGAGTACGTGTTAAACCTATATAGAGTCAGCTGATAACGCATAATTGTGTTTGAAGGTTTTTTTCTTCTTCAAATTATGAATGTTATGTGATTAATAGAATCTTACATCGTGTTCATGTCATATTGAATTTATTAAACTCGTTTATAATTTAATATTCCATTCGCATTTAATAAATTCAATGTGACATGGACCCTCCTGTTAGATCCTCTATGTATTACACAGACCCCGATGGAATGTACTACACACTATTACCTAGATCCGTACGAGTTGTATGTGTTGCTATGGTAATATCACGGGATAGTACTCACGGAAGTATATGATCAGACTGCACTGCCGCACCATGTTGGTCCAAAACTGTCAACAAACAAACAAACCGCACAGTTAAAACAACGGTTTATCAATTTGAGAATTAATAAATATTTCATATGCAAAGTAATATAAAAAATAATGCACAATGACAAAACTGGAATCCAACGTTCACATAATGAACAAAAAGAAAACAACAACAGTGTACAAACAGAAAACAACAACAATTTACAAACAGAAAACAACAACAATGTACAAACAGAAAACAACATCAATGTACAAACATAAAACAACAACAATTTACAAACAGACAAACAACAACAATGTACAAAGAGAACAACAACAATGTACAAACAGAAAACAACAACAATTTACAAACAGAAAACAACAACAATGTACAAACAGAAAACAACAACAATGTACAAACAGAAAATAACAACAGGAACTGATGATTCGAAACAAAAGAAATACCACACTTGAATGAGTTTAGAGATATTGCGATATTATCGTGAAATTAAACATTCTTCCCCGAGGAAAAAGGTACTAGATCCACTGTTTCCGTCATTACGTAAAAAGCAATAAACAACCTGGCATGTTTCAAGCTCGCTGCACACGGTCACTTCCTAGCGTTTGTATGAAATTTTAAAGTTTGTTGTTCAACTCTTGTATACTATTTCTGGCATCAAGTTTAAACTCCATGACGAAATATATTTTAAAGGGAAATAACGGGTATGGCATAGGAACAGGACACATATGGACTGGATATCTTGTAAGTATGTGGACCGTGGCATGCATCAAGCTCGAGAGGAAAAGTGTCACAAAAATATACCTCTGAATTAACCTAAGGACAAAATCCGAACTCAATCTAATTATGAAAAAGGCAGCACAGCATCACATGAGAATCAGAAACCGCAAAGGTATGATCAATAACGGCAGGTTGGGTGCCCTTTTATCCTTTGTAGACTGACAATATCATATTGAATCACAAGATCTCCAGAAATAAGAAAAGGCATCAGGCCATATTTAGAGGAAATCTGTTAATTTTTCATGCATTTCGATACCGCTCAGCTGATTCTAAATTATTAAAGAAACCTATCTGAACAAAATAGATGCATAAAGACATAAGAGAAATCACAGGTAGAATGAATGTATATGGTAGCATATAAAAAAAGATATGCAAAACCAAATTAAGGTGGGACATTGCAGTTTCCCACCTCTTTTCATCGTTACATTGTTACATGCTGCAGGCAAGATTGTGTGAAACCACAAAGCTGTTTACATAACGAGGTATACATGTACTTTACTATAAACAGATATCATGAGATCGTGTCTAGTTTATGTTAACTGGGAGTAAGCGTCGCGTACTATCAGAGAAGTTTAACTTCACAGAAGGTGGAGAAATGCCATTTTTGAAGAAAAAATAACCTGGAGCATGTCCGCTTTTCGATTTTTTAAATATATATCTTGGTATGTAAGGGTTGAATCAAGAAACGAAAAACAAATTTGCTTTTTAAGAATAATACAGAGCATAATAGAGCACTCTGAAGGACACCTGGTTTGTATTTTAAGGTAGGGATATACATCTATATCAGTTTTATATATAAGTTAATTTTCATTTGAAAGCGAGAAAATCGTTTTCCAACAAAATAATTCTTATTTTGATACTTCTTCTATTTTGTAAAATAATACTTAGTATCATCAAAATGGCACAACGTTATGTTAAGGAAGTCAAGCTCTTGATTTTTAACTTTTTTGAGAATGTTTAATAGCTATGTTCCTATTTGGAGAAATATGTTTAACACATCCAAATTGCGTACAATCAGCGTTTTTTGCATATATCAATTTGATAATAAAAAGGCAACAAAAAATATGCAATGACTGAGATTTTACTTCACTGGAATCCATTTTATATCATCCTTATATAATTATTGTTATATTGTATAATCTGAAGTAGGTATTCGATATTGTTATGGTTTCTACTGAGTAGATATTGGCACAGCTAATAACAATTAAAACAATTTTAGAAACAAAGTATTACCTGTTGTTTCCAAACGTTGTATATTTTTAACGTTATAAAGGTATTTTGGAGGTATTTCTCCTTACGCCGTTTTTATGTTTAATGTTCATAACGTAACACTTTAGGTTGGAATTAGTTCCTGCAGGTAGGGCGTAAGAATTGTACCTGCTGCCTCCATTGCATGATCGTAAGAGGCGACTAAATTTTGGATCCTATCTTTTTTCTTCTTTCTTAACAACTTTCTTCTTCCTAATGTCTCCCTTGACAATGCCTCACTTTTGGCCTTTAGTTGAGCGTTCACCCCCGTGAGGAAGGCGTTGGGTTCTGTCCCCTGGCCAAGACATACCAGAGTCTGTAAAAATGGTAGTTTCTACTCCTGCTTAACGCTCAGCAATTTAGGAGTGGGACGACTGGTTGGCCCGTTGTCAGTATAATGTGACCGTGTGTGGTGTCCTGCTGGGCGTCTTCGGCAGCATGTTTCAGTGAGGTAGCGCTATTAAGTCGGCAGTTCCGCGCTATCGCAAGGAGACAAACACGAACATATCGCAGCCTCCCAAAACACACAAGCATACACTACACGCTTGCATCTTGCACACAGGGGATGAACAAAGCTGCTGATAGGACGTTAAAACAATACTAAACGAAACCAAACCTAATAGGTTGGAATTTTCAATCTTTTAACATAAAGTAACATTGACGAAATAGCCATACGGTGCAGTAAGTTAAAAAAAACTTGTTTTATAATTGTTGTAAAATATGTAAAGGTTATTTTCGTTAATATTCTGTATCGACATTTTAAGAAAAACTAATAGAGTTTTCATTCTTCGTACTTTTAGTGAATGTTTTATTTTTAAAATTTATATGCGATATAATTCGTACTACTTACTCGGTTATATATCTATACAATTTTTATCACTGTTTAGTATTCTACAACGATGTCGGTATTTATAGCTTATATCTGACATTGTTTATTGTAACGTACATAAATATATGCACAAACATAATGCCTTAAAATGACTTAATTGACTTTGCGGTCTTAATAGGTTTTACTAATGATAATAGCATGTCTAATACATATCCTTTGATATACACATACCATGTATATTTCTGTTTAAATATATTCATAGCCCTATTATGATTGCGGTTTTAAATGTACAAATCATGATGACTTTTAAAAACATTGTATCTCATGATACTTTACCGTTAAAATCATTTTAAATGCGTTTTGTCAGACATCAACGTCAAAATGCAACATCGTATAGACAAGACATTTACCTTCAGCACCCGCCCACAAAATTCACAGATGTCTCCGAAAGGCACGCGAAACTTCTGTTTTATATCACTGAAACGCACCGGAACCGGAAGTGGTGTTAAGATTGTTGTTGCTTTTCAACAACAATATCTGTCTGATATGCGTGTTCATCTCCCCTCTTGTTTGTATAGTTTAAACATTTTCACTTTTTTATGGTTTTGTTGAAGTATTACAGAATTGTTAGTAACGAGACGTCATACGAGTTGCTACATGTGGGGCCAAAAGCACAAACCATTCTACTTTTCCAAAATCACATAGTTTTCCCACCATTTTCATTGTCGTAATGTTCGATGATATTCTTCTTTTTCCTTGATGCCTCCTTATTTTCACGTGCTATTTATATAGTTGTCCAACGACGATAGATTAAACCTACGCTACATACATATGATTTGTCATACGTTACTTGTTCTGCAGTAATTAACTGTGAATTACTGCAATTGCTGCTTTCGTCCCATGTGATTGTGGAGTATTGATGTTTTGATGTTAGTGTTCCACACCGAATGTGGAATTACCGTATTTGCTGTTTTTGTTCCCTACGTGAACATAACCTGTCTCTATTGGCTGTTGTTGTTTGCCTTTTTGTACCTTGAATTACTGTATTTGCTCTTGTTGTTCCCCACGTGAAAGTGAAACTACAGTATTTGCTGTTTGCTTCGGAATCGAGATTTTCTTCCGCATCTTCTGCCAAGATGACATGGAAGAAATCAAAATTGATTTGCTGCTCTCGTTGCATTTCTTGTTTGTTTGTTTGAGTGGTTTTATGTCCGCTTCACTACCGAGTAGTTCAGTAGTTCAGTTAGTTCATTCCAGTAGGCGACCCCCTCCCCTCATTTGAGCACTTTGGATCTTTTTCATTTTCCTATCTTTTCTGTCTTTTTCTTTTCTATCCCTTTTCTGTTTCAAGTGATGTCTACCTAGGCACCCGTCCTCAAATGACCTTGGATGTCGTGAGGACTTTAAACCCCAAACAAACAAACAAACCTTGCCTGTGAAAGAGAAATTAGTATATTTGCTGATGGTGGTCCTCTGTGGTTGGTAAATAATGCTATAAGTCAAATATTTGCTGTAGTTGTTTAAATGTGAATGTATTATTACTGCATTTGCTGTTGTAAGTTTGACTTACATGACTTTTGTATGTTAAGGCAAAAAATAGGAAACAAATTACACCACAGCGTCAACAAACAAAAACAAAATCAACTCAATAGGTAATATGGAAAATCAATAACTGGAACTGAAAGATAACAGGTACCCTCACATACACTGGATGCGACACCAGATTGTAACACTCGTTATTGAACTCCTGACAAATGAAGGAAAGTGAACATTCATAAGTTACTGCAGAAAAAGTAACACTTTTGCATTTCTGATTTTTTTATGCGGTATTTGATTCAATTATTAACTTTAACTTAATCATCACTGAAAACACATGTGAACTCATTAGGAAATTTCAGGGTTTGGTTTGGTTTGCTTGTGTTTTACGTCCTAAAACAGCTATGGTTGTAGATATTTAGGGGTGAATGAGTTGAAATGTGTACAACACGAATGCGTTTAATTTGGTCGCTATATGTTCGCATTCCAAATAACGAAATTTCTATAACTTCGGGGAAGTGATTTTAAAAATGTTTTATTCATTATCTAACATTTGAATATTGCTGTAACTCTTGTTTTTTTGATAGATTCAATGCAGGAGATAAGGGAATCGCCCTGAGGGGGTTTCAACACCTACTCGACATCACCACACAAGGGACGTGACTGTTGTTTCAGGAGTTCATGGAAACCCACCAGATACACGAAATGATGGAGGGAGTAATCCCGACCACAGGTAAGTAAATTATACAAAATAGTTAAACACGCATAATTAGAACGGTTATTATGCGGACAATGTAATACAGTCGAACGTCGTTATTACGAGGTGGGATATCTCGTAGGCTTCGGCTAGCTCGAAGTCGGTTGTCTTGATCGATGACAGTTTAAGTAGGTATTTATATATCCGATTGTCTCATGTCCTTAAGCATAATGAAGATGACTGTACTTTATATCAAAGGTGTATTGTATAATTGTGAAGATACTTTTAATGATTATTTCACAATAGAAACATTCATGTACGGATGGATAAATACATCTGTTTATATACTATACCAAATTATATAAATAAATATACCTAAATCCTTTTATTTACTTTTCTCCAAAACAAATAGAGTTCATTTTAAACGTTTTATTTATATGTGTTTATCAAGTAATAGCGGTGTATACTGATACAATTATAATGTTGATCCACATCCACATTAGCAGATCTGAAACAGTGTTTTTGAAAACTTCATGATAATAATTTGAAAGATTTTCAAAGTAATACATGAGTTACCTTCCATATACCCCTAATTTTAAAACAAATCACAGGTAAATTGTTTATTGTCGAATATAACTTTAACTCTTACACAAATAAGAGGTATAATGTGTAAAGTAACATATAACATTAACTCCATCATAAATTACAGGTATAATACGTAGGGTAACACATAACCATTACTCAAGCACAAATCAGAGGTATACTGTGTAAGGAATCATAAAACCTTAGCTTACACAATTCACACATATAAGGTGTAAGGAAGCATATACCTTTAACTCAAACATAAAGCACAGGTATTGTGTGTAAGGAAGCATATAACCTTAACTCTTAAACAAGTCACAAGTATAATGTGTAAGGTAGCATGCATCTTTAACTCTAGCACGATTCAAAGGTATAAAACATAAAGAAGGATCTATCCTTTACTATAACAAAAATAATCGGCATAATATGTTATATTGCATACATTATACTTTTGCATAAGACATAACAACAATCATATATATGACGTCACTACGGTGTGTATTGTATTACGTCATAATGTACGGCAGCATGCATTTCATTCTCCTGAAAAGCTATATAGCAGCAAAATGCCTCGAAGATCAGTCTTCTGGTAATTTTATTTTTTTGTATCATTTTCTTATCAGAAGGACTTCAATCTAATTATGTCAGGGAGATAACTCATCGGTATAATTTTTAAGATAGCATATAATTTAATTTACTTTAAGACAAATACTTGTCTCTCTGTGCCGGAAACAAACATAACGACGCAGTTTAATCACGACTAAAATGTGTGTTTTTGACATTTGATGACAACATAATTATTAGCTGGAAGTTCACATGATTGTGGTTATGACGTCGTCACATCAATCAAATTATACAATTTACCACCCACGTTTGCTGAACTGGTATAATATGACCTCGCTTTTGCAGAAGATGGAATTCGACGAAAGACATACATATACAGAGCTATGATCCTAGTTATAGTAGTAGTGTCTTTTCTGATGCTGTCCAATGAAGGTCAGGGAGAGTCATCTTCTCTTAAAATATCACAGAATCCACCATTACGACCCGAACGACAGATAGATACGTCTTTTCAATTCGCATGGGTGACTCAGACTGGTGTGCACGTCACAAAACCAGCTAACCAATCAAGTATCGAGGTTGCAGCTACTGCGGCCGTGTATACCTATGCTTTCAATCAGGTAAGTTATTCCAACTTCCCCTCCAAGGGGAGCCTTTGAGTAAAGTGTATCTATTTGTTCACTGTTCCTATGTGGCATGTCTTTTTGTCAAATGGATGTAACTTTTTCGGCCTTTCAATCAAGTCATGTACAGGGATGCAATGGATTTGGACTATATTTTGATTGGCTAGAAATTTGATTTGTTGAATAGTTCTATCTAGACCACCAATATTTGAATTTTGTTGATTTATTTATTAATATTTTTCTTTATATTTATAACTTTTTGCTGAACATAACTTAACTTTTTCTTGAAGGTACATAAGCAGACTTAATTCTAGAAGAAACAAAACTTAATTATGTTTGGAAAAACAGGATTTGAAGATACAGAATAATAGATTCACGTATATCAAACAAATAATTATCTGCTTGTAACACTTAAACATTTTTACTGATTGGTGTTCTACTTTCAAAATATGTGTTTTTGTTACAAGGGTTCTGATTGGTGCATTGCTATGTACATTTGTTACAGGGATCCCGATTGGTGTATCTACTTGTCAGATATATGCGCAATGACACCTTTATCCGCGTGGCTAACACTATCACTGTGGGGATCTTTAACTCTGACGAATTCCCGAGCGACTTTCCTGAGTATAGTCCAGTTGAACTCGAGTGTAAATGTAAGTTACACCATCACTATTGTCTCAAATATATTGTATACATATTCTAATGAATCCATATTCTCTCAGTTAGATTGTAATAATATTCTCTCAGTTACAACATAAACTCAATTACAATGTTTAAACGTTGTCTCGGTTACAATATTTTCATATTCTGTTAGAAGAAATAAACATTCTCTCATTTACAATATATCAAAACTCTCAGTTACAATGTATAAACATTCTCTGAATAACAATATGTAAATGTTCTTTTAGTAATAAATTATAAATATTCTCTCAGTTACAACATATACCATTCTCTAAGTTAAAATATATAAACATTTAGTCAGTTACAATGAATTATATTCTCGTATTTACAATGTGTTACTATGCTCTCAATTACAATGTATTAACATTCTCTATGTTACAATATATGCACATTCTCTCAATTACAATGTAATAGGTTTCTCTCAATTACAATTTATACTCATTCTCTAAATAACAATGAATTATCTTCTCTTATTTTCAATGTATTGATATTTTCTCTGTTACAATATACAAACAATCTCTCAATAACAGTATATAAACATTCTCTCAGTTACAATAACTAATATTCTCGTATTTACAATGTATTAAAATTCTCATGGTCATAATGTATAAATATCATTTAAGTTACAATACACTCACATTTTCTCAAGTACACAACGCATAAACATTATCTTAGCTACATTAAATATCTTTATTTCGATTACAACGTTTTAATATTGTCTTATTAACGTTGTACCAATATGCTCTTATCTAAACAAAAACAAAAAACTCTCAGTACTGTATGATTTCAATATTCAATATTAAACTAGACATGTGCCCTGACCATTGTTCGAAATTCTGTGATGACGGCCTGCCCATTGCAATGAAATGGTCGTACCCAGGGAGACGGATGGTTGTCACGGCCGGAAATCTTCTTTGTGGTCAAGATGGTCAATTTGACCCCGAGTTTGGAGAGATGAATCTACTGGTCCAAGATTTTGCCGAAGCACTCGTGAAGTTTGTCTTGCCACTCGACGTTGTCAATAACGTAGGTATTGACCGTCATCATGTCATTTTTATGAAAGACATCCGTACCACTGCTAAAAACTGTATACCTGCATTGGAAATAGTTTGCCCTATGTCTTTAAAATAAGTTAAGAAAAGAAATCGATACCTTGCAGATGGGTTTTTTCTTTTTCTTTAAATAAACAAAAATATCAACAAACATTTTCTGAAAACAAAACATGCAACAAATGAAAAAAGGATTAGAATTTGAACCTTTAAATGGTATAGTATAACTCCAACTTAGCTACCTTGTCTACAGTAGAACCCCTTGCCCATTCGTGCTTCTGTTAAAGCCAAGACTGAATATTAAAGGGGAGGCTACTGTATGTATTATAAACTACAATAGTTATTCTCTAGTGTTTTGCTTTCAGTGAGTCAGGGGTTCTTAATTTTCTAATATATGTTATCGTGATCAGAATCGCATCTCCTTTCAAAAGATTTCCACACAAGACACCTGTTAAATACCTTTATTAATTAATTATCTTGTTCCACTAAAGGCAAAACACTGATACGGTAAAATAAAACAGACAACGCCTCTTTGTAGACTCTATATGCATACACACAGTGGTGTGTAGCAGGCTTATACTTTTCGACTTTTCGAGGACTATGCATCTACGGCTCTTGCAGACAGAAGAATGTATATTCTACTTTGTAGAGAATATATCATCGGGTTTTGCAGAATGAAGGCATCTTTTACTTTACAATATTATAACTCTTGTCATTTAACCAGAATCAGGGAACTGCTAGAACCAAATTCTTGTCATATCCTACACACTGTGCTGTTTTCTCTCGCGTCAACGTCATCATGTGAACTCACGTCATGATATTTTATTTAAGATCATTGCTGCGTACAACTCCTCGCGAACAACGTGGGATTTGCATCCGTCCAATTACATTACCTACTTCCGGCAGGGAACGGCCACGTGGTTTGCGGCTACAAGCAAATCCGCCTACGAGACCGGTAAGTTTAAACCGTTACTCCCGGGGTATTTGTGTTTCTCTAAACTCTCCTATGATAATTTATCGAGAGGATGCACGGTTCCTCCAATATCAGATCTTAGATAATTGAAAAAAATTATGGCATGGATATTTGAAAAGATGACAGTAAGACACACACATACGATTGCACATGTAAAATTTCGGTCATTATGCAGTATGCAAAACATGAATGACAATGCACCATACAGCTGCATGGTCCTAATAAGACTTTAGGAACAAATATGCGCGAATTCTGCAATTTTAGCGTTTATATGAGTGTTTAATGATCACTTTAAATGTTTATAAAGCGTTGTGCAAGGACAACTATGTTTGTATTCTTGGTAAAACTTTCATGAATATATTATTTTGAAGTATATTTAAATGCTTCTCAGTAATGTTATGAAACTATATATTTGTGTTTTTAATTATTTGAACAAACTTTTCAAATGTGCTTAATAGAAAATGAATTATTAATTCAGTTTTACCTAACTCGGCAGCATGGGTCATGGTCATATTATGTTAAACTTGAACCTGTATTGACCAACATGGTTAGTTACAACTCGATTTGATATTAAATATTTCTTTTAATTATTGACAGGAGGCATGAACATATGCAGCAACGCCCGCCCATGCATCACAGAGATAGACCTCAGACGTAACATTAAGACCAGGGACGTGCCTCTCTTTGATATACTTAACACTGTTTATAACTTCGAGCGGTGGAATATGACGGGAAATATATCCATATGTGCCTGGTGATAGAGTAATGAAATCAAACATTTTCCTTTTCTTAATTTACATAGTATAAATATGATTTGTTGTAGAGTGAGGGTTATATGTCATATAACTCTTTATGAATATGTTATTTTAAAATTTGCATATGTGTTTTAGAATTGTGATTTTTTGTTTTAGAGTTGTGATTTGTCTTGAAGAATTAAGGTATATCAAACGTTACACAGGATACCGGTAACTCATGTTAGAATTGATGTTATATGCTTATCTTTATAACATACTTGTGAATTATGTTAGAGCTGATGTTACATGCTACACTACAAATTATACCTGTGATTTATGTTTGAGATATGATCGTTAATGCTATCTGACTTATTTTAAATATAATTTGTGTAATTAAGTAAATGCTACATTACACGTTATGAATTTAATTTCTTTCGGATTTAAGGTTGTATGTTAAAATACTTATTACACCCCTTCCTCGATACTCCAGGGGTTATGCTCACTTTTGCTCACTGCAGCCCTGGGATATGTCATAGCAAAATTGAAGGCACGATGCTAGCCATATGATTGGTATTGGGTCAAAAAAACTGTCCGAATGTTAGGCTGATACCTGTCCTTTGTATATTAACGAAAGGAGAGATGCCCAACTTCAAATCCAGTCCATTTTACCGTTACGGGACCTATACATCTGTTTTATGTCCACCAAAGGATCAAACTAGTCTTTTAGTCTCATCCTCCACAAGGTGGCACACCCCGATCCCTTGATTTTGCTATGACATATTACAGGGGAGTATACAGTAGAAGTGAGTTTAACCCCTGGATATCGAGGATGATTACACCCCTGATTTGTGGTAGTCAGGTTATTCCAACCTCCATTCATACGGTTTTCCTACTATTAAGCCAGTTCCCGGAGCATTGACCTCTCCAAAAGTTTGCCAGTTTTCCAGCCTCCTGGTTAACGAAGGCTCCACTGTAAATATGCCCTCGTGTTATTCTTCTTAGAGAAAAAGTTACGTATCACAGTTTTCGTTTACTGTAAATCACTTGTATGTTGCAAGCTATGTATTCTTTCGTGTTAATTCGAGTTGCGTGATAATTGTGAATTTAAATATATTTTATAATGTTATTTCATACGAATTCAAGATATTGAATATGTAAATATTACAATTTGTATTTTCAATGGCGTTTAAATGAATATAATTTGAACGAAGCAGTCCATTTGTTTTGTGTCTAGATCTCTCTTACACTTAAATAAACTTTTACAGTTAAGATTGGATTCATTAGATAGAAAGTCTTCATTGATACTCCAGGGGTTACGCTCACTTTCGCGCGCTGCACCCCTGTAATATGTCATAGCAAAATTGAAGTCTCGGTGTGCACCAAGAAGACTAGTTCGATCCTTTGATGTACATCAAAAGAATCTCGCGGTTACGTAACGGTAAAAATAGCAGGCTTTGAAGTCGAGTGTCTCTCCCTGTAATCTTCAAAAGACAGGAATCAGCCTGGCGATTGGTCAGTTCTTTTTACCTAAGACGAACTAAACAGCTAGCTTCGTGTTTTCAATTTTGCTATGACATAAATCAGGGGTGCAGAGAGCGAAAGGGAGCGTAGCCCCTGGAGTATTGAGGATGATATAAAGTAAACCGGCTACGAAAAGAATTGAGCTTATATATATTGTACTAATTTGTATTAATATTAATATCTTTGACTTAACCGTGTTGGCTTATTGATTTAATTATTAAGGCATACACAGGGGTATAAAACGCTACCGTTGTAACGTCATAAAAATGACGACGAAAACAATAGGACAGTGTTATTTGTAAAGTTGTTATAGTGAATATATCATTAAGTTCAAATAAAAAAAAAGAAGATTAATCACAAATTAAGAAATAGGTGTTAAAGTGATTCTTTGAGGTGGCCTCCATTTTGTTTTGATATATATATGTTTTTATGTTGTTTCTGTGATGATGTGTTCCAGTTTGTTTCCGAGCATGAGCGATACCAAAAGATTGTATCATTATTCGCTGACGTTTTGTCTGTTCTTGTCCAGAGGCCAAAACATACTGAAGAAAAAATATACTTTAATCATTTTATTCAAGAGATTCATAACACTTTCACATAGTATTGAAATACAAAGAAAATGTTTCCACACAGCAACAATTTAATTGTGGTATTCAAATGTACATTATAACATGTCCTCAAACGTAACCACAACTACTAATTGTTCAAGTACTTTTATCACAGATAGCTATATAACATAACAATCACGAATTCATCTATTTACAATACTGCACACAGCGCTGTTTTGGCGGCAGAGTTATTTTTGCGCTTGTAATGTGTTGAAGAGATGTAAACAGGAAAAGTTAAGAAAATATAACACTGTCAATAAAATACGTTAGAAATTAACCATTCTCAACAGAACACAAAATTTGTGAATTCCCTATCAATGGCGAAAATTACAATCCGATAAAACAGAGCTGTGTACAGCACATGTCATATACTCATTAACATATTAAGTATTGTGAATAAAAAATCGTCATTGCATAACAATGTAATACTTATCAAGTACAAGTAGAGAATTAATCACACATGAAGATAAATGAGGTACAAGGTCTACGTATAAGTAAATAAGTAATTGATTGTAATAATTTTTACAAATAATCTTCGGACATGTCGGAACACCAATATCAAGAAATGTTGATACGAAAAGGCACATATCTAAATAATAGAGTCAATACGCTGAGAGAACATGAACTGTACATGTATTAGATTATTTAATAAAAAAACTTTTTTTTTCAAATTTTCAAGGGTTTCAATTCAACACAACAAAAATGAATGCAATACTGGTTGAAAATGATTTTTCAAATGAGATTTGTCACAGTATTGGAAAATATTGTTGAATTGAGATTGTTTGTAATAATGCTGAAGGAAGGCGCAAAATAAAAGAACGATTTGGGGTTATCCTCATAATTAAAACTTCCTCCGTAAAAATTAAAACATTTACAATTGTTACCATCATTTCCTTTTGCTCTATTTCGACATGTTTCAGAACACATAAGATATTGATTTTAAGTCCTTACCTCATTTACCCCCTGAAGACACAGTTGAACTCTCCCAATGCAAAAGTTGGACTAATTCATTATGAAATATCAGGGGTGAATGAGTTAATGCAGTAAACGTTTACTTTGTTTGTATTTCTGCAATAACTTTTTAAGTTTTTAAATAAGTTTTTTTCTTATTTTGCCTATCTAACCCATTATGCGTATAAATCTCTATTAGGAATGATAAGTTTATGAAGGAATGACGTCATTTTCGGATTGATTTCGAACTACAATGTTCTTATTATCTTTTCTTTTTAAATTAAGCTGCTTTTTAAAAAGTAAGTGAAAATAATTCAGATACCAAATCGTTCAATTATTGAATTCCAGACCATTAATGATTAATTTTTCATTAATACACACTGGTACACATTGAACATCCACACAGACACACTCGCTCAAAGATTGGCACAAACAGTGATATGAGATTAGTGTCATTTTAATCTTATTAGCTAAAAGTTCATCAAACTCCGTTATTAAGATTTTTAAAGCTGACTGGTGGTCAGTCTTACGGAATTTGAAGGTCGATTACCTACAAATTAATCCCTAAAAATATCTATTCCGATTCCTCAATTTCCCCACATGACCCTAAGAAACACCGATTTCATTGTAATATAAACTAGGTTATATAGAAAGTCTAATTATCGGGAGGTAACTTTGATCCCATGGCAACTTATTTCTATATATTTTTGCTAGGATATATGGGATATTTCATAATTTGTTCGACATAATAAGGTTTGCATATTCGAAAAAGATATCACATGGATTCAAAGTTCATCGTACCCTCGATACTCCAAAACTCAAGATACCATAGCGTACATATTGGTTACAGCGAGACATTTACGAAGATTACTGTATTTACACAACAAACCATCTACCAGTATATTTTTCCTGTGTACGTTTTTGCAATTGTCATTTAAATGTTTACATTATGATGCTTTCATTTTGAAGGAAATAACATCTGTTTGAAACATTGTACTTTGCAGAACGATTTGTTACGTTTTTTTAATAACATTAAACTACATGTACTATGTTTTAAATAGCGAACAGTGCCGTGATTGCTTTATTGTGATTTTTATTTAGCAAAGCATTGTGCATTTCAATGATAAACGCGGGATTCTTTGATGTGCATCATGGTCAATATCACCGTTTGAACACATAAAGCACTGTATATATCTTCATTTCTGCCAGATTTCTTTTCACTTTAATTCATTCGAAGAATAATTCCTAAACATGAATCTAATTTCCATCGATTTTGAAATAGTACCCTCTTGATCTTGAGTTGAAGTATTCACAAATAAAACTGATACAATATGCCAGTGAATAGTGATAGTGAATTGATTTAAATATCTGTTAGGCACTTCCAGCTTTCTTATATAAAGATCAATTCTACTCATAAGAGATCAAAACATGAACCCATTCTAAGGGTTCATGTAAATCTAACATGGGATGGCGAACCTATCAAAAAATGTAATTGGTTGAATTCAAATGATTCACCAAAATAGTCAATCCGGTAAAGATTTCATCCTAGCTGTTACATGTAACATTACCGAATTCAAATAGCAGACATTTCATAAACTTAAAGAACTATAAACATCGATTAAATGACGGTTGTCTCCATGGTCTGCCGTGTCCCTACTGCATTCAGAACTGAAATTACTTGATCTTTCTAAAATCTTATTTTCGAGGATGGTCCTAAAGATTTTTCGAATTTCGATTTACCTTGATTTGACATATTTTTCAGATCGCCGAATCCCATGGGCAATTGTCCGTACTGCTGATTTTTACTTCCAAACTTGACAGGTGCGGTTGTAAGACCAACAGGCTGAGGGGCTACCATACTGTACTCATTATTTCCCTTGTTCCATGCACCAAGAGGTTTCGGTTTGAAACTGTTCTTTCTAGGGGTATAGCTGCGGGGTAAACCTGCGTCTGCCGAATGGAAGATCTGCGGTTTGAGAGGAGGTAGCATTGGTTCTCTGTGCTGCTTCCCGTTGTGACCAACTGATGGCGTCACGTGTCGACGTCTTTCCTCAGTTAGTTCCAGATCTTCTATTCCGGCAGTACTAGACATGGAACTAGTAGACCTCGGAGACCTGGTATTACCTCCGTTGAATTCGACAGTCAGTCTTGTCTTTGATTCCCCAGCAATTGACATAGTTTTCATTTTCAGCTCTCTCTCCTTTTCAAGATCTCCAATTTTTCCTTTCATCTTGGCCATCTCGTTTTCGTACATCTGGAGTCTGGTATCCTTAACCCGGCATTCCTTTTTCACGTCCTGAAGCTGATTCCTCATGACATTCATGATGGCTGCTTGCCAAACACTGGTGCCTAGTTGGAATTTGTTGTTAGTTTCCACTTTTTCTTTATTCATGTCCACCATTTTGTCTTTCTGTTCCTCTACAAGACGTTGAAAGCCTGTCATTTTGCTTTCCAGTTCTTGCATATTGGAGTCATTTGTTGCGACGAAATCCCGATATGCTTCTCTTAGTGTAGGTTTTCTTTCGGCATCTGTATGCCCCATGTGTGCTAACACGTAATCCTTCTCCTCTAGAAGTTCATGATACTTTCTACGAATCAACAATAAGTCCTGATAGGATTCCATCACTATATCCATATCTTCTTCCATGAACGCGAACTCGTACGACTGTTTTTCCATTTCTTCCTTTTCATTATGGGGATACTGTCTTTTTGATACGAGTTTGGTAATTTTATTGTTTACACCCCTCAGTGTTCTCTCGGTTAACTCCAGTCGTTTACTCGTACGCTGTAAAACGGACTCATTGACCTCGGTATATTTCAGCTGTTTACCTAAATCAGACATCCTCTTTGTTTCCAGTTCCTTAAGCTCTTGTTTCATGACGTTGATTTGAGATCTCAGAACTGCGGCATTTTCCTTTTCATCTTTTAATTCATGTTCCAAAACGTTCGCAACTTCTTTTGTTTTCTTTTGTGCGATCTCATACGTGAAATGCTGATCGAGTTGGTCGCGCTTGGCGTCAAGCGCTTTGGCTTTCTCTCGGAAATCATGCTTCCAGACCATTCGTAAGGAGTCGCCTCGGAACTGAAGATTGATAAAACAAACAGTTTAATACATATTGCATGTTAAATAAGATAGACAATACGCCTACAAGTATAAAAAACAGCCTTGCTTCACTTTGGGTAACACATGGTTTGAAATAACTGCGGTTTCGATTTGGATATGTATATGTTACTAAACTGTGATCAAGACTTTGAGATTCTATTATATAGATTTTGTCCTAAATGTTATCATAATAAATGTGACCCAAATATAATTTATTTCAAACATGCAATCGTGCCTGTTTAACTCAGCTATCAATGTTTTGAATTTAACATTATTCAATTAACGTTATGGCGTCAACATTTTTCATTTTTACTCAAAGGTTTAACGCTCAAATAACAGTTCCATGTAGAGCTACTTTGACTACGAAAAAAGATGATTAAATTATTAAAATATACATTATTTTCACGTTTTTTTCGTGATCTTTGCGGTAAGGTTAGTTCGCTCATGAAATAAGACGGAATACATCGCTCTGCGAGTAACTTTAAAATTCCTAGAAATCTCAAAACCGCAAATCCAACGCTACACAAATTTGTTTATCCAAAAGGAACGCAAATAAAATGTCCAAGTTGAACATAGTAGCTCCTGTCGATCTAAATGTTTATATTGGGTTAAAGTTTCCGTCATTAATGAGAAAAAACTAAAAATACCTAGTTTACGTTTCCGATTTTTTTTTAAATTTCGTCATAGTACTTTCATTAAAAATATAACTGTTAACGGTTTCCTTTGATAAATTGAGCTGAATTAATCCAAGAAAAGTAAAACGTTTACAAACTTAAATTTCTCTTTGATAGAGATTGCAAGTTTTTAATATTATTATTCATTCAGAATATACTGAAAAAATAGAGAGAAAAAACCCGCAGCTAATACAAATGAAGTTGATTCAATAACAAAAAAAATATGTTATAGGATAAATTAAAGTTAGAAAATATCCAAACATTTATTTTTTCGAAAAATCATGACTCTGTCCTTATCTCGTGTCCGTCATTATTAATCACGTCATAATTGATTAATGGAAAGACTTAAGTTTGGACGCAAATTAATTTGTATAAGCACGTTAGCGAACCAGTGGATACCATTAAAATTAAAACAGATACTTGTTAATGTAATTGCTACTTCATCTCAAACTAAATTGATGAACTGATTTTGGAGCTAATATCTTGAAATAGTTTGCAGGGTCGCTAGGTATAACATAAGGCCAGAGTTTTACAGCATGATCGTTCAAAAAGCATTTTCTTCACTCGGAACTGATATACATGGGTGTGTACGAATACCTACTTTTTCCAAAAAGTAATCCTCCAATTCCTGCTTTTCGTGTTCTTTTAACCTTTCCAGGAACTTCATCTTTTTGTATAGTTCCTTAGAGTTGTATTTTTCACTGATGATATCTGTAATGAAAAATAAGCGTATGTCATTTTTTTTGCAACAAATGAAAAATAGCTATTATGATAATAATAATAATAATAATATACAGCATTTATATAGCGCCCTATATAATTTGTAAAATTACTCTAAGGCGCTTTACAACATATGGATAATAGTAATGGTTATAATTGTGAAAACAAACAACAAAGGCTTGCAATCACTTTCATACAATTAACAAGCAATGTGCACATCATTGAACAAATAAAAGGGTGGTATTTACATGACGTCTTTGCAAAGATTCTAAAATACAGACGTGAAGAGGTGAGTTTTTATGTCCCTCTTGAACTTGGCCAGGGTATCTTTGATCTTTGAAATGATTGGATACTTTTTTTGCCATCTTCTTTTATTTTTTACAAAATTTAAATCTGAAATGCTCATCTTAAGTTAACCTTAAGATTTTAAGTCAGTTCTATTTTTTTCGTGGATATATCAAATTCTTGTGCCATATGTACCCCCAAGTTTCAACTTTTTTATATTTTCACTAGAGTATCTCGATTCCTGGGGCCACATTAACGCCGATTTTCCATGCTTGTTAATTTCATGTATTTTCACGAGTATATATTGAAAACCCGTAGGGGTGGGGTTTGGGTTAAGAAAAACACTTAGAATACTGCATGTGAATAATTAAGTGTTGTGATGGAACGCACCTTCTTCACGCAGAAAGTCTGCCAGGAACTCGTGCCCGGTAAGTTGTAAGATATCACAGAAATGTTCGTACGCATGCGCACCACGGACAGGAAGTACCTCCAATACTCTTGAAATTTTGGCATCTCTGTCTTTTTGCGCCTGTAAAAATACAATGAAACATTGGATTGTCTTGTAAAGTCCTACGTTTAATAATCGTTCAAAACATCAGGAATAGTAAAAAGTCTTGATACCAACCGAAAATCTAGATTTCTTTCTAGACAATGTCAACTGTACGATATGTTTTGCATAAGAGTATAGTACGTTTTCAATTGAAAACATATTGTGACGACACGAAAATCGCTAAGAGTATTTTCTTCATTTTGTTATGTGTTTCACGTTATCGCAATAGCTAATAAGATAATATATGAAGACGGTTGTCTGAGGACACACACTGCCTAGATAAAATTAAGTAGGAAAAAAGAAGTGACCCAGATGTTTTGCAAAAGGATCAGCCGATCGATTGCGGTTCCTCCATTGTCCCTATGACAGTATGCACATATGAAAATCCTCGACGCATTAAGGGCCCAGCATCAGTCGCCTAATAAGTACATGAAATGGGATGCCGACGGTTTGCCTTTCCTCACAATGTGCAACAAGACAAGGTGAGTATAATGCTGCATTTATAAGACCTGTAAATGGCGCTATTTGTGCTTATCTTTAGGACTTTCTTTTAGTTTGCGAAAGGACCAATATCATTCCTATCATTTATCAATTATTTCAATGTGTCGAAATATGTTAACCGAATATTTGACTTTCCCCATGCAAAGTAGCGCAATGCATGGAAAAAAGAAATGCTTTATAATACTAGGTTGTTACAGTGAGGACCTATATAGTAGCCTTTCACTGCATTGGGCTAGAGGGAATTCCCTATTAGCTCAATCGGAACAGTTCTTGACAAGTCATCTGTAGTCCAAGGTTCGACCACTACCTCAGGCACTTGAAAAAAGTGACCTCGGTTACAATATGTAAGATATCAAATACTTTCAGAGTACATTAAGTAAAATTATGATATATATATGGATTTTAAAGGGGATTTATTTTCTTTTGTTTCTTAACCCTACTTAACGGTATGTAAGCCCACTTAATCTTTGGCGTATAGTTCAGATATTGGTGTCAGAACGAACAGTGCTAGTCATAAGTGGTTATTTTAAGTCCTGTCAAAGTAAGCGGGTTTATGTGTTTATTAAATCATAGGAACAATTGTGGTTAAAAATCATGCCGTCTCGGTTCCATGTAAAATAAGATTGTCATGTGACAATTGCGCCGTCTCGATTCTATATAAAAAAGACACTGTCATTTTATACTTGTGTGGTGAAAATTACTATTATTTTATACTTGCGTGGTGAAAATAACGCCTTCTCGATTCCATGTAAAATAGCATTGGTATCTCAAACTTGTGTGGCAAAAATTATGCCGTCTCGATTCCATGTAAACTAATATTGTAAACATAATCCTGTGAGCCGAAAATTACGCCGTCTCGATTCAATGTTAAATATCATAGTGTGCTGAAGATTACGCCGTCTCGATTCTATGCATAAATAAAATTGGTATCATAAACTTGTAAAATCATATTGTTATCTTACACGTATATTAACACCATGTTTTTAGAATATACAACATGACTCGTTTCCTTTAGAAAATACAACGTGACTCGTTTCCTTTAGAATATACAATATGACTCGTTTCCTTTAGAATATACAACATGACTCGTTTCCTTTAAAATATACAACATGATTCGTCTCCTTTAGAACATACAACATGACTCGTTTCCTTTAGAATACTTATTGTTTAGCACACTATACTTCTTCAAAATATATGATAGAACACTAACCAGCTTAATGTATGCAAAATAGACAATTGAATATTCAGCATATCATATACTGTAGCATTTTAATTAACTTTAATACACCTCATTTTACTTTATTTTACTGATGGCCGGACAGTAAACATAACCGCACCTCTGACTTAATTGCTTTTAGTTCTTTGTTCTTAGCCTTATTTGGTGACTCCTTGGACTCATAGGAGGCAGTAAAGTGGGAGAGGGTCATATTAGCTTTTCTCTAACCAGGTTTCCTTGATGCAAGATTTCTGTAAAATAAATCGCTACTGACCCATTATGTAATATAAAAGGTCAGTTTTACTCATAGGCGGCGAGGCCATAGTCTTTATTTAAAAAGATTTAAAACGCGATTTTATACAGAACCATTTTGTCCATTTATTTTCTCCGGAGACTTACTAATTTAATTGCTTAAATAAAATTATGAGTTCGTAATATTTTTTTTCGTGGTTATTCTAAAAATCATTTATTTATGATGATATGAATTTGCAAAAGGAACAAATAATAGTTAAAATGTTCTTCCTTTTAAATGTCTGGATATTTCAAATTCGCCCCTAATATTCTCGGGAATTATTCTTGGGAAATATCAATGACTTCAATAATCCCGGTATGTCTGAATGTGGATTAACTTATATAATGTATATTATCTGAAGCTTTTGTAAAAAGTAGTATTAGTTTGGCTGTCAAATATTGATAGAATATATTCCTCCTTTGTTACAGATAAATCTAAACTCCGAGGTGAACATTGTGATATTCAGAACGAGGCTTTGTCCAGTGCTAAAATTAGAAAATCGTATCCTGATGGTTGGAATTTCTCTATTTGCATCACACGAAACGTTATCAGTTTATTTTCAGCTGAATTGCCTTATAGACGTTTGTACATTTTTATATGCGACAAATTTGGAATAACATCAATGAATATCTGAAAAAAAACAGGAATGCAAACAGAATTGGCAGTTTATAATCTACCCCTTATCCTGCAGACTTTCAAGTGTTCGGTATATTAGCACTCATATCTTAACTCTGACAATTAAATTTATCAAATGGTCAGATGTCAATATTATCGAACTCGTTGTTGTCGAGGTGTGATATTTACAAATGGAATTAACATATAACCCGGTCAGTCAATCAACACACTCCTTGGTCAGTCGTAATAATACATGTCAGCGTACCATGGTCATTCAGACCGTATCAAGTAGGTCAAACAGGCCTTTACAGGAGATATATTCAAGTCGTATTTTAAGAATATGGTATCCAGAAATATCCTTTGCTGTAACAGAATAAAGATGTGTTTGGTATGTTGTTTAGCATATTGCTAAAGATGTGTTTGGTATGTTGTTCAGCTTTGTGCTTAATGTAAAATTGATTTTTTTTACGTATCTACTTTTTATCCCTTCAGACTTCAATGAAACCATTCTTATAGACAATCAGACTATACATAACACCCGTCTATAAAGACACTAGCTTAAACTTATTACATATATAATACAAAAAATTCTGAAATCTGTAGAATAACAAAATGTCTATAGTCTGTATACAAAAATGACGCAAAATATATTATTCTTTGTCAAACCAACAAACGGCATACAAAGACCTTCTGTCTATTTAGACTGTTGCAACTTGTAACTTTGTTCCTAATCATACGTATTATCCCCCACCCCCACCCCCACCCCCACTACAACACAACACCTTTTCCAAGTGATTTCATTTAAATGTAATCAGTTCTATCATTTTTCGCTAATGTAACTTTATTTCAAACAGCATTGCTTTTGACAACTTAGCAACTCTTTCCTCATATGATAATCGTCATGCTCAAGAGTAGATATTTAGATTTAGATTAGGTAATTCATGATTCCAACGTTTTCCTGCTAGTATTAAAGTAGTACTTAAGTACGAAATCATGAAATTGCTAAAGTTTTTAATGTAGCTTTCTTACTTCGTATCTCTGGTGAGTATTTAATTTTTGATCCGAAATTGTTTGAAATAAAATTATGTTTTCATTTTCATGTATGTAAGTCCTATATAACTAATAAAATTGTTTTCGTGATCCATGCCTAACTGTGCTGGTATTTTACGTATATACAGTAGCCTTCCCTTAGTTTTGTTTTTATAACTGCAGCACAAATGGGCCAGGAAACTGTCATTGCCTAGGTAGCTCAGTCGGTTAGAGCGACAGTATAACGATTTAAGGTCTAGGGTTCGAATCTCGGTCTAGTCCTGCTGATTTGTAGTACTCTCAAAACATTGTTGTCGATTACATTATGTTTCTTTCATCTTTATTATTTGATTTTCATAAAAGTCCCACAAGGTATAATCATCTGTTTTGAAATTATTTATCAAAGCTACAGTTCCGGAAAAGCAGTTTCCAATGCATAATTACAGTTTTTGGCAGTGGTAAGGGAATCCTCAAATTAGCTTCACAGATTACGTCTTTGTATATGTACAAGTGAAAGTGTGAAGGTGTAGTTACCTATACTCCTTTACCCAACTAATTGCTTTCGAGTTCCACCATAGGCTATTTTCCATTTCAAAAGAAATATCATAATTGAAATAGGCTCAGATATGTTATTACACATCAGAGAACAAACGCCGGCTGATACAAAACCTTCTATAACCTTAACATGATCGGTTATTGATCCCAGCTTCAAACCTTACGGACCATACCTACTCCCACATCAACCGTTACTCTGTTGTCGCTTAACATGTTACAGATAAATCATTTCTATATTTTAAAAAAAAACATGTTGATTTTATATTGTTTTCTATGCCATCGAATGAAACTTTAAACAGGTTTTAAAACAAATAACAATGTACTTATATAAATCATATGACAATAGGTGTTGATATTTCAGCGCAAGCCCTCGGCTGCGATATACAGTAATGAAAGCAAAAAATATAAGAATGAATATCTAAATGATTATAGATTTCAAATATTTGTTAATGACGTATAAAGCATGATTTAAAAGATACACAATAGTTAATGCAAAAGTATAATAATGTAAATAAAACATGAATAAGGAAAATAACTCTAATACAAACTATAAATAAAATATTGAAGGTAGCACACAAGCTTTATAATTGTATTTACCATTTATGAAAATAAGTTAGTTACTTAGCTAAATAAGTTAATTAGTTCTTATTCGTATTATTTTAAACAATAAATACATAGTAAACATGTCTTAAGATTCCCCGTACCACTGCTAAAATTATTTCTTTGAATCGGAAATGTTTTCTCTGGCATGAGGTTAGCTTTGCTAAATCATTTCTGAAAGGAAAAAAACGCAACCTTGCGGATGTTCGATGCAAACATATAAAAGTGAAGTAAATGAAAACAAATCAATAACAGTATTTGGGGTCTAAAACTGCAGTTAAAGGGCCAGCCTAGGATTTGAACCCAGACCTTGGAATCATAGCAAGGTCACTCTGAATGACTGAACAAATTGGCAACCGATAGAACCCTGGCTCAGTCGCGCTACAGACATATCCAGCAAAAAAAGGTAAAGGGGAGATAACTTTATGTAGGAAAGACTGAAGTAAAACTTTTTTTTTTCTTGTCTGCCATTGGACTGCGATCCTTAACTGATTCAATCTAGCAAACTTGTGATACCAGAACTCCATCTAAGTAATTATTATCATTACTTGATATAAACATTTTTACATATATACCGACAATGTGTTGTCTTTAAATAAAACAAAATCGACCACGTTGCACTTAGACTCTTCTAAATAAGCCACTTTACCCGATTTTTGTTTATTACATAACCAACAGTGACAGCTTACTCAAAATAGATGAAACCAGGGCAGAATATGAAAGTAAATATCACGCGAAAATCTTTAAAAATGTCGTTTAAGAGTAAGACGATGTGTTCCAAAAGAGTGACCGTCTTGTGCTTTATCAAATTAAGCAATGAATATTTTAGCAAATGTTGTTATAGTCCTATACCACACATTTCTATTGCTGATAAAATTACATAAAGGCCTACCGGGTTTTATTAAGAATACTCATATTTCATATTACAGTTTGATAGAATTGTTACGCTTTATTTAGTTATTACGAACAGTTTTTGAACCGCAAATCAAGTGTTGACAACAATAAAATTGATGACGTCACAATAGAGATTGATGACGTTACAATAACAAATGTTGTTATAGTCCCATAACAACATTTGCCTTCGCAATGCATTACAATGGAAGGATGCAGAGCAAATGTAAATATATAATTATGCACAAGGAAATAGAACTGCTCCAAATGCAATAAGGACATCGACAAGAGTAACCAGACGATTCAAAGCAGTTTTATCGTTTTAATTTTACATTGCTACAACTATAATGTAAATGGATTTTGATAAAGCCAACACAGTACTGCCGGGTCTCTATTTAAGTAACCTAAGGCTATGGTGATCCAAATAGTAACGTTTGAACAAGCAACATAATGTGTCGATGATCATAGGTCATTGATTTAAACGCTTGCTGTTTATCTATCTCAAATGGCCATTAGCTCTCCAGACAGTGAAAATAAAATCACCTTGACGGCTGTCTTTGTTTCGTGTTGTTTGTATTTCACATGAGGGGTAAAATTAGCACCATGGTCATAATAGAGAATATGTCATGTGCGACAAATAAAAAAAGGGCGTTAAATTATCATTGAGTACAAAATCTATGTCTGGCCATTAAGAAATGTTTGTTTAATATCAACGCGTATGGAAATGCTATACATACATTGAATGGAATCGACTTGATAACCCGATGCACGGTTTTCGTCCAATTGTTACCAGCAAGGCATTTTCAATAACAAATATTGACACTCTAGTTTTGTTTTTATTAAGATAACAGGTACATGTAGTGATAAATGGTTTATGGAACTGGAAATGAGCAACAAATAACGATCAATATCTACATAGTTATAATGAATTTCACATCAACAATAACATATGATTGATCCGAATTTATCCCAGCGTTTTCTTGATTAGATTTGTTTTGTCATTAAAGCTTCACATGTAGACGTTTTTAACACATTAAAAGGAAATATTTGTTTTTATAATATCAATGTCTTGTTAACTTAGCTGTTTTCTTCTTTTGGACATCGCAACAGTTGCCATCGATAACCCAAATAAATAAATAAAATCGAGCATTATATACACTATACATGAAAAAATACGTCAAACGTTAAACTGCTATTTTTAAATTCCTTTATTAATGCATGCCTGATTGATAAGGTAAGCATTTTAGATATAATTCTTAACTTATATAGACTCTTAAGTGAATCGATAATTTAAATTTATGAGTTCGCATCATTGCCAATACACAATCGTATCATATACCTACTTAAACAGATCCCTTTAATCGATACTCCTTCCTGTTTATACCAACTCAATTATTTAGATTTACGAGTTTGTATTACCTCTCACTATCGTAACATTGGCAGATCTAAAAGCGCACGACCCACCTCTCCGACCGTCAACGACTTGATAAGCATAATCTTTAACAACTATTCACCTACCATGTATTGTCACCTTAACGCTTGTTTTGTTTTAAATTCTATTGTTGTTTCTAGTTCAAATAATATTGATATATTTAATGTCCGTTACAAGTATTCAAATTAGATACCAGATTTAAATGGAAAATCAGTGGATGTTTTCCCCCAATTTTTTTTGGTATCAATTTGAAATGGTTTTTTTGTTAAATTACATCAAGCTAACCTGACTTTGAAAAAAATCGACAATGAAATATAAAATGGACATGACACTGGTATAGTGTTTACCGTGTCGTTAAACTGTCTCTATTTTCACGACATGTCCAAACGCTTCCGTCTTATTGTGAGGTTTAGCCATAGGCTGGTACAAGTCTTTAAGTGCATCTTTTGACAATAATGTAACTCTTGCAATTTTCACTTCGATTTTTCCCGAAGGGATATGTAAATTGATAGATAATCTATTGATGTAAAAAGAGAATTGTGATACTTTATATATCTATATTCAGTGTCATCGTTCGTGCTACATAAGTGTTTACACTACAAGTGATGACAGAACAACAATTATTGCTACGTCACTAAAACACTAAACAGGACAACCAATCACTAGTGGGAGTATTTCTCCTATAATCAGTCATAATATCCATATTGTATCCTAAAACCTACATACTAAGAACTCCGTTTTCCGACCGGGGAAATCCGTCACTTGTATGACGTCGCGAAGAATTATGACGTTAAGTTTGCTGTGCTGTTAAAGATCATATCAAGGTTGTGACCAGTAATTTAACAAATGAAAATGTTCCACACGTTAACAACATAGAACACCTTACCTGTTTAATCAATGCATAAGGAGAAAGAAAACTTGAACTGACAGTATTTAATGCACATTGCATGTGATTCACAACAATATAAAATAGTTAAATTACTCATCTAAAATACACGTATTTTAATAATTTTCTTTTGATCAAATATTAATATGTTGTGGGTTTCATTATTATGGATGAAAGAGTTTCTTTTGTGATGAAGACAGCAGAGAAGATTTACTGCTTCAGCATTATAACTGTAACGCTATAATAATTGCAATAACATAGTTTTGTTTTGTTTTTGAAAATATATAAGTATGTTTCAAATATGTGATGATTGGATGTTCCTTATACTAAAAATTGTATTATTTAACTTTAATTGTAGCCAAATACACTACGATCTTTAATGCATTATAGAATGCAAATCAATGGCGTTGTTCTGTGTTGAAAGAAATATCTTATTAAATCCGTAAGCTCATTCGCTACATTAGGCAGTAACCATAATACAGGTCATTGCTCTAAAGACGAAGGCTCTTGTTATTTCATCGACAAATCTTGACCACATTACCTGCAGTGTAAATCTATAAGGTGTGGTGTTATAAATAGTTGTAGTCTGACGTAGTCAAGCTTTAGCCATTGATTTGTCAGTCCAAAACACGACTGTAAGCGTCGCCTCCGGATTTTGTTGGGGGCCATGACGTCTTTTGTTTTTTTTGTTTTCGTATTTTTTCACTTCCTGTTGTTGTCTTCTTATACTGGCTTATAATTCCGGTTTTGTCCTTTTGTGTTGACTATGAGGTTATATTTTCTATCTTGACGCAGGAAACACTCAACTTCCAGAACAGCTCTTTCTCCGTTTCCATTTTTGATATTGGTGCGTGTGGGTTTTACGTTTTTCACGTATTGTTTTTTTATAACTTTAGATAGTCTATTTATTTACTTTTGTCTCCCCAGTTCCTGCTCTGTCGTTTCGTCTCGTTTTTAAAGTTCCAATTTTATCTGAGTGTGCGTTGACGCTATAGTAGGCTATTATACTCTCAACAATGACACATCTGTCCCGTTATTTAAAATAATTCAGGTTGAATATGTTTACGAAAGAGACATCGTATATCTAAAACACAATTAAAGTCAAGACCATAAGCTTGATCAGCCTGCTTCAATTCCGCATATTAGCCTATGCATCTCTTCCATGAGTCACGAAATCATTACTAAGTCAATATCACTGTAGATCATTCAATGCTTCAATTTTATTTTTTCAATTAAAACCAAGGATCTGCCTTAGGAGAAAATAAATGTTAAAAAATCGCTAAACAATTCACAAAAATAAAACTAACATGCATCTGACGTAGCAGTATTAAGAAGGCCCACACATTTTATGACCTTCGAAATAACAATTTGGTTTATGCTTGTTTGTTCCTTGTGATATTGTAAATCAAAGTGGTCTATTTACGACCTTTAAATCCCGGACTTATTTACAGATGTTTATTTCGTATCTCTGAGGTTGAGTTGACGAAAGTCTCGTTATATTATATATATAATCGTTTGAGCGTTCTCATGATAATTGGCTCAATTCAAGATTCCCCGTTACGCATTCGACGTTTTTCAAATTATTATTTTTTCTTGTTGAAACTTGTTTATAATCTACAACGAATATCACCATAAAGACCATTTTTTATTACACCGTTTAAACTTGACATTAAGCTTTCAAAACGAAATTGTCTTTTAGTACGTCTACTGATAATTTAAAATAGCTTCATATCGTGTATTAACTGTGTTTAATGATGTCATTGAATGATGCTATTAGATAACTATTAAAAAGCTGTTCATTTCGGTCCATAAAAATACTCGTTCTCAATCAATTTCAGAGATGCATATTGAATTTACTAAAATTTGATTTACTTGTACATATTGCTCCCAGTACAATAGTGATGGCATTAACTATCTGAATTATAAATATATATCTTGGATTAAGTGATACGCGTTCTATGAACTTACTTCGTTTTATTTGTTCATCTGTAAAATTGATTGAAATTGATTGCAATTGATTGCCTGCATTAATATAGTACAACGATGGACGTAACATACACACACAAGTATTTACACCTTAAAATTGTATATAGATACGGTGTTTCAAAAATGAATCACATTGCATCATACAGCTGTTTCGTCCTTCTAGGACTAAACCTTCTGATCTTATCAGTCAAGTATCACCATACTGACCAAATAAATAATCGTTACTCATTTCATTTCTCAGATATGGCATAACTACTAAGTGGTTATTGAACGTCACTAGGTAGTTGACTGTGCTGGTGGACTATCAGTCCCCGAGGTTGGCCGTAACCTTGTAACTGGAATTTATTATAGCATGATTCACATTAAATACTCATTTAGGTATAAATCATATGTTGTAATCAAAAGTTGTAAAGGACTATGTATGGTTTGGGCATGATCTGGCCCCCAAATGCATCAAAATTTAAACGACTGTTTCTTTAATTTTGAATACTTCCCAAATACTACCATGAAAATATTTATTTGTATTTCTTATTATTGCTGCCATGGTAACAAGTTCAAGTTTCCATAAATTAGACAAATTTGAACATTCAGTGAATATTGGCATATTTTGCATATTTTTTTTCTCCTGGAAATTATAGAGCGCATGCTTGAACAAACTTAATATCTAAGGATAATGTGTAAGCACCTGTAAAACATCTTTAGGAGAAATAAAAAGTGTGTTCAAGAGTGCCCTCTATGGACGCTAAGAAGAAAACTAGGCGAAAACCTAGCAAAATTAACTGAATATTCAAATTTCATTACTTTATGCAAATATTAAATGGTTACCATGGCAGCAATAAATGAAAACACAAATTAATGTTTTCATAATAGAACAGGGGAAGGTTTCAAAATTAAAGAAACAGTCATTTGAATGTTCTATTGAAGATGGGTAATTTTGATATATTTGGGGGCCAATAAAGGCCCTAATTATATATAGTCCTTTGTAATGTTAACATGGTTTTGTATTTCTACTAATGGAGTATTATTTTGTCGATCAAAATTGCCATTGATGAGTCCCAAACGGACGAAATTGTGCAGTAGAAGATTTCTTTGCATAGCTTTTTGCCCATATACTACCTTCGATTTGTTAAAAAAGGTAATCCTTTGTTATTCGGAATACATTTTAAGTGCTTGAAAGGGAGCTAGGACACCTGGAAAGTCATGAAAAATCAAAGAATCCATCTGGGCTAGGAGAGAAAGGGATGAACAGAGACGAGCGGGCCACAAGCTGAGTCATCTTTATGACGCCATTTTAACACCCACTAAGGGGTGGAATGGCTAAACATGTTACCCGTCCCCCTGACTGCATCCAGTATTAGAGTTAAATTGGGCGAAATGTCTCTTTGGTTTTGGACAGCTGACTTTACTTGATTCGGCCAACTATGGACTAGGGAGTTGTTTTCAGCGGTTTAGAGTCGAGACACCTGTCATTTGTGCTCTTTGCTTGACAAAGGAAACCGACGTTTTCGAAAGCTCGCAAAATTAGTTTTCAGTTCATATTTGTGTTCAAAACAAACTTAGTCTTTATTTGTAATCCTTTGTCGTATTTCTATAAAATATTTTTCGACATTAAATTTGATAACTTTTTTTCCCTAATTTACCCTTAACTTTGGCCAAGGTAAATGCCTTCGTGGCATGTAAATGTAATCAAAATCTAATTATTCGAANCCCCCCCCCCCCCCCCGCTCTTCTGCCCCGGGGGGAGGGGTGCACATCCTCCATGTGTTACGCGCGCGCGGCGCCTGTTAAAAGTTTCTCGCCGCGACCCTCTAACATTGTTGGAGTAGCTCCTGTGGTTGGTTGGTTGGAGCACAGGAGTTCGTTACAAATGTCTTAAATATACATATATGCTATACTAATATGAATCACATCACACATAAACATACACTGTGGGCTGGGCTGTGACCCATATCAGTATATATAGCATAAGTGTATTTCAGACATTTGTAACAAACCCCGGTGGTTGGTGAGTTCACAGTTTCAGCTTTTTTTTGTGGTGATGTTTGTAAATATTTAGCGCACCCCCAATGTCTATCTATCTATCTATCTATATATTCTGCATCACCCTCTTTCGAGTATTATGTGCAGCGTGCGCGTCTGTGCATGTTAAAAGGTATTGTGTGGTGATCGAGATAGAAATGATAAAGTGCTAGTTATTCACACGGACACACAAAAGGTCTATGCCGATCAAAACTCTACTAACTCGAGGAGGCTATGAGATTACTTTGAAAGCTATGTATACTATACCTGGGACACGAGGTCAAGTATATAAAGTTCCCCTTACTTATAAATAAAAGTGCATGTACATCAATACAGAGGATTTGGTCTGAGGGATGACTTGAAACGGTGTTTAATATGTGGTGTAACTATTTACAAGTAGATGGTATTCATATAAGTAATCTGTACAAGATTAGTACTCTATAAACATTAATCTTATTTATTATAGAAAATAGAAACACTGTTATATTCCAATGCTTTTTTCCTACACGTTGTTTCTACTGAGTTTAGATCGAAATCCTTGTGTCATATGTACAAGTGACGTGTCAATCATCTTAAGGTTTCCTGCCCCACTGCATTGTGGGTTTTTCCTCTATAGAGTTACCTCCCGTAACTTCCGTTTGGATATAACAATTTAAAGTCCATGGTTCGAGTCCCAGTGTTCTGTTTATTTAATCTTTATTATGTTTTGTGCGGTATGGGGTTTTTTCAGATCTTTAAAAAAACATGTGTAACCAAGCCGGTAAAAAAAATCGAATTTGTAGTTACAGATTTTGGCAGAGGTGCTTGGATCCTTATCAGAAAAAGAAATATAATAATAATAGCTCTACGTTTGATTCAGTTTATCTGATAATGTATCATAAACAAGAACATTAGTTTACAAAACCAGATCAAGTGTCTTTTGCTTACGTCAGGAAACGTCTGAGTAAGAATGACCCCATCCATTCATTTGGACAGTCGGTCATACCATTGAGGACGTTTGGACGGTGAAAGACTCGCGGATCGATGGACAAGCACATGTTTGACAACAACACCTGGTTACACAGACATTTTTACAATATCTCGAGGGAAGGTTCATACAGACACAGAACGCTATGAGATAACAGTTTTATCAATGTCTGATTCATAAGTTTTCATGTTTCTCTTATCATTTGACATCCAGGAGCCTTCTTGGCCAAACTACATTGTATTGTCGAATGTTATTAAACGGAATTTGCGGCACATATTTTTCATCACTTGTCAAACGATGGATTTATCTATGCATAAGTGGATTAAGGCAGCGATATAACGTCTTCCTACTTAATCAAGTAGACTTGTTGTGTTTTGAAGCCTTCAATGGAATTAATTGTGCACAACCCATCACTTGTCATATTACTTTATTAACTGAACTTTCGTGGATAAAGGTGAAAATATCCTTTCTACCTACCCAATCAAAATGATTTGATGATTTTGAAAAATAAAAAGAAGCTATGTAACAAAATATGTTCTATTGTGATTAAGTCATAATATCTTGTATGGAAGTGAGTCTTTCTTATCAGAAAGGTTCAAGATTTGTTGTATATTTATATTTGCTCTGCATCCTTCCATTATATTGCATTGCGTTGTTGTGAGACTATAACAACATCTGCTATTGTAACGGTTCTTTTGTGACGTCATCAATATTGGTGTCGTCAACACTTCATTTGCTGTTCAAGGACTGTTCGAAATAAACTAAATAAAGCATAACTACTCTATCAAAATGTGAATATAATTAATAGATATTTTAGCAAATATTGTTGTAGTCCTAAAACACACATTTCTATTGCTGACAAACTTACATAAATCCTTACCGGGCTTTATTAAGTTTGTCATCAAAAGCAATGTGTGTTATAGGACTATAACAACATTTGCTAAAACATCCATTGCTTAAATGACATTCAAGGTAATCGCTAGCAATGAGGAAAAACCCCATTTATTAAAACAAAATAGTATATCGAAGACCGTCAATATTTCTTTAGAAATTTATTTATTTATCTTTCTTAATTGTATAAATTTATGAAAGGACGGTTTACATGTAATATAAGCGTGGAAATATTATATCTGTAAATATTGGTAACTTGATTGTTTTCACTTTATTTTACGGTATTTCCACACATGTTTTGAAACAGTTTTAAATATGAGTTGATTTTTTTTTAACACTGATGAGTCTAAAATTAACGAAATATTCATAAAGACCAGTAAAAATTAACGAAATGTCCATGAAGACCAGTAAAAATTAACGAAATGTCCACGAAAACCAGTAAAAAATAACGAAATGTCCATTAAGACCAGTAAAAATTAACGAAATGTCCATGAAAACCAGTAAATATTTCAATCAATACCAATAAAAATTAACGAAATGTCCATTAAGACCAGTAAAAATTAACGAAATGTCCATTAAGACCATTTAAAAAAATAACGAAAAATTAACGAAATGTCCATTAAGATCAGTACACGTTTACTTTGTTTGGGTTTCTGCTTTCAATTTACTGATATTTCAAATACATGTTTCTTTACTTCAATTGCACTCCGTAATGAGATTTCCACATATATATATACAGTGATGTGCTAAGATCTTGATGTCAATATCACGTTTCCTGGTATGTAGATTTCATCTGATTGTCTCAGAAGATAACAAATTTAAACTAACGTATAGCAACGCCGAGCCCGATTGATTTTTAAATATCAATATGTTTGGTTTGTTTGTGTTTTACATCCGATTACATGTAACAGCTATGGTCATTTAAGGACGTGCAAGGTTTTGTGGCGGAGGAAAGCCAGAGTTATCAATACATCATACTTTTTAAAATGAATAACAGACCTATCCTTAAGTTCTATGAATACGTTATAATGTAATTAATTCGTAAAACCGGGGCACACCATTACACTACTTAATTCACGCCCGGTAACAAAGTATTTAAATGGTAAACACGGTCGGTAGTTTATAAAAAAACACGAATCATCCAATGCATTATTGAGACGGATGTTCGAACGTATGGCACGTACGTCACTAGTGGGGTGTATGTTTTATTTATTTATTGTGACAAATGTTACAATACGGGTTCATGTGTTGCTTATATGTTAGACTATGTCAGTAATGTTACTAGTCAGGTTTATGTGTTGTTTGTACGTTTGGCCGTATGTCAGTAAGTTACTAATATGATTTATGTGTTGTTTGTACGTCGGCCGTATGTCAGTAAGTAACGAGTGTGATTTATGTGTTGTTTGTACGTCGGCCGTATGTCAGTAAGTAACGAGTGTGATTTATGTGTTGTTTGTACGTCGGTCGTATGTCAGTAAGTTACTAGTCGGGTATATTGGTTGTTTGTACGTCGGCCGTATGTTAGTAAGTTACTAGTCAGGTTTATGTGTTGTTTGTACGTTTGGCCGTATGTCAGTAAGTTACTAATATGATTTATGTGTTGTTTGTACGTCGGCCGTATGTCAGTAAGTTACGAGTGTGATTTATGTGTTGTTTGTACGTCGACCGTATGTCAGTAAGTTACGAGTGTGATTTATGTGTTGTTTGTACGTCGGCCGTATGTCAGTAAGTTAC
>NW_018404701.1:300231-316551 GCF_002113885.1 Mizuhopecten yessoensis
TACAGACAAACCTGTCTCAGAGACCACCTGTCTGTAACTACAGACAAACCTGTCTTAGGTACCACCAGTCTATAACTACAGTCAAATCTGTCTTAGGTACCACCAGTCTATAACTACAGTCAAATCTGTCTTAGAGACAACCTGTCTATAACTACAGTCAAATCTGTCTTAGGTACCACCAGTCTATAACTATAGTAAAACCTGTCTTAGAGACCAACTCTCTGTAATTACAGTCAAACCTACCCCAGGCCCCCTATCTATAACTACAGTTAAGCCTTCCTTACAGACCACATGTTCATGACTACAAACAAACCTGTCTTAGATAATCACCTGTCTATAACTGCAGTCAAGCCTGCTTTAGAGACCACCTGTTTATAACTACAGTCAACCCTGCCTGAGAGACCATCTATCTCTAACTACAAACAACCGTGTCTTAGAGACAACCTGTCTATAACTACAGTCAACCCTTCCTTAGAGACCACCTGTTTATAACTACAGTTAAACCTGCCTTACAGATCACCTGTCTGTAACTACAGTCAAACCTGTCTCAGAGACCATATGTCTGTTACTACAATCAAACATGCCTCAGAGACCATCTGTCTGTAAATACAGACAAACCTGTCTCAGAGACCACCTGTCTGTAACTACAGACAAACCTGTCTTAGGTACCACCAGTCTATAACTACAGTCAAATCTGTCTTAGGTACCACCAGTCTATAACTACAGTCAAATCTGTCTTAGAGACAACCTGTCTATAACTACAGTCAAATCTGTCTTAGGTACCACCAGTCTATAACTATAGTAAAACCTGTCTTAGAGACCAACTCTCTGTAATTACAGTCAAACCTACCCCAGGCCCCCTATCTATAACTACAGTTAAGCCTTCCTTACAGACCACATGTTCATGACTACAAACAAACCTGTCTTAGAGACCACCTGTCTATAACTACAGTCAGACATGTCTTAGAAACCACCTGTTTTTAACTACAGTCAAACCTTCCTGAGAGACCATATATCTCTAACTACAAACAACCCTGTCTTAGATAATCACCTGTCTATAACTGCAGTCAAACCTGCGTTAGAGATCACCTGTCTATAGCTGCAGTCAAGCCTGCTTTAGAGACCACCTGTTTATAACTACAGTCAACCCTGCCTGAGAGACCATCTATCTCTAACTACAAACAACCGTGTCTTAGAGACAACCTGTCTATAACTACAGTCAACCCTTCCTTAGAGACCACCTGTTTATAACTACAGTTAAACCTGCCTTACAGATCACCTGTCTGTAACTACAGTCAAACCTGTCTCAGAGACCATATGACTGTTACTACAATCAAACATGCCTCAGAGACCATCTGTCTATAAATACAGACAAACATGCCTCAGACACCACCTGTCTATAACTACCGACAAACCTGCCTCAGAGACCACCTGTCTGTAACTATAGACAAAATTGTCTCAGAGGCCACCTGTCTGTAACTACCGACAAACCTGTCTCAGAGACCACCCGTCTATAACTACCGACAAACCTGCCTCAGAGACCACCTGTCTGTAACAACAGACAAACCTGTCTCAGAGCCCACCTGTCTATAACTACAGTCAACCCTTCCTCAGAGACCACCTGTTTATAACTACAGTCAACCCTGCCTGAGAGACCATCTATCTCTAATTACAAACAACCGTGTCTTAGAGACAACATGTCTATAACTACAGTCAACCCTGCCTGAGAGACCAGCTATCTCTAACTACAAACAACCCTGTCTTAGAGCCAACCTGTCTATAACTACAGTCAACCCTTCCTTAGAGACCACCTGTTTATAACTACAGTCAACCCTGCCTGAGAGACCAGCTATCTCTAACTACAAACAACCGTGTCTTAGAGACAACATGTCTATAACTACAGTCAACCCTTCCTTAGAGACCACGTGTTTATAACTACAGTTAAACCTGCCTTACAGCTATAGACAAAATTGTCTCAGAGACCACCTGTCTATAACTACAGTCAAACCTGTCTCAGAAATCATATGTCTGTTACTACAATCAAACATGCCTCACAGACCATCTGTCTATAAATACAGACAAACCTGCCTTTATCTCTTGTCTTTAACTACAGTCAAACCTGCAACAGAGACCACCTGTCTTTAATCCCTGTCTGTCTTAAACTGCAATCAAACCAGCATACGAAAACTTAAGACTGGTGAGATCACCCGCCTAAAGCTACCGCTAGTCCATAATCTAATCAAATTTATTTACAGACAATTCGCAAATAGCTTCCAGTATATAATCACCCGAATGCTATTAAATTTGTCTATCATGATAATTTCCCAATGTAGCCTATCAATTGTTTCCTGCTCCTTTTGCTGTCTCCACAGAAATAGTTGAATGAATTTATGTATATAGGTATCTATGATATCGGCCACTCACCTTTATATCCTTAGCAGTAGAATCCGGCAGGAGAGAGGCCCCCTGTAATCGGGTGCATAGCTCATCTGTCCATATTATATTCTTAATTAGAAACTTTCGATGTGTCTGGAGAATTTCCTTGTGCTTGCTATTCATCATGAAGAAGTATAGTGTCAGTTTTCCATTAGAGTCTATAGATTTTAAACAGTACACTCGCTCAATACCTTCACTCAGTTATGTCCGGATCCGCCGTCCGTGTCGATACTTAGTGTATACCATACCAACAGAAGCCGACGGCCAAGTGCGAGTATAAGCATATGGGTATATTATATATATGCGTGTGTAGTTGAAAGTATTTGAACAGGATTTGTAAATCATAAATACTCTTAACACTTATGTCATCACATCGTTGTTCACTATATTTAATCTCATGCTCTATTGACCGCCTTGATCACACATAGAGTATTAACATCGACCAAACATTAAACATTATTTAAATTTAAAATATGTGAACGGGTCGACACAGTCGTTATGGCTAGATAGTACACCTTACAAATCTATCTGACGATCAGTGTAAAGAGTTTATCAGGAGACAAACCCGTACCTTTAAATCATTTTAACCCGAATCTGTCCATTAAAAAAGCTGACAATATTTTAGATACACTTCCAATTTTTCAAAGTTTATTTACGAACTATCCATCCCGCCTTCGAAATGAATAATGTCAATATGGTCTAATAAACACTGCTAACAGCATAAATAACTATGCAATTGGCCGTTCGGTATATCGAATAATCTCATGTCTGTTAACCACTTTATATATAAAGAATTAAAGTAACGTTATATAGATCACAGTGTCAGTTGTATTTTAAACAATGGATTGTATCCATAAATTCAAATACCAATCGCAAACTTAAAAATGTACAGATTTGTTTTAATCTTTATCCCCCTTTTCCCTCAAACTAACACAAAAAACACATACACAAACACACAAAAAATCAAATGGAAACAAACCTTAGTTAACGTATTCCTTTATTGACATTTCAATAGTTCTTTGAAATGTATACATCGGGCCCAATATATGCTCTTAAAGAAAGAAACAAGATATTTAATTAAATATTATCTATTGGAAATGTCAATGTATTTTGTCAGCTTAATTATACGTTTGCATGAAATTTGATTCGGTGATTTTTCTATCATAATAACTATAACTGAAAACAAAACATTAGAATTTGGAGTTTAATTATTCGTTACCAAGCGAAAATTTCAAAATTGAATATTTCCTAATTAAATGATTTCGAAGGAAAATAAATTAAAATAAATTGGAATTGAGCTGACAAATACTAATTCGAGTCCTACGTTGTTTATATACTCTTTGTAATGCTTTATCGGCCCACTCAAAAGGGGTAAGCTTAATCTTTATTTAGCACAATCGGCTCTGAAGAACACATTAAATCTTAGAAAAAAATTAAAATGTATTTGAATAAATGTAAATCTTACACATCTCTGCCTATTTTTGAAATGAGAGATTCAGGTTAACTAAATTTTTGTTTTGTATTTTATTTTATTTGTTGTTGTTGTTGATGTTGTTTATTGAGAGTGAAAGAATACAAATAAATTCATAAATTCATAAAAGATATTACCATCAAAACTAGAAATGAAAATCAATTATAAACCGTTCGGTGTACATGGTGCTAAAATATGCGGAGATCAATGCAATTGAACCTCTAAAAAGCACTTTTTGGGTTTGCAATGTTGAGTTTAAACATGTAATGCCCAAGTAGGCATTAACTTAACAGTTATTATAAGCAAAATTCTGGAATAGGAAGCGCTATGAAAAATAGTCAAAATATTTTTCATAATTTACAAATTTTCTTTAAAAAGATTCCTTTTAATCATGATATTAAGCAAAGAATCGTAAACATCCGCCTGAGAACTCGAACAGTACAATTCGGTATCCATGTCGCAAATGATTTTGTATTCAAGTGCTTATTTTGAATACCATAGCTTCCGTGAGAGTTGTCCACTGCTAATAGACAAACTTGCCACACAGAGTTGGGAAAGCCTATGGACAAGTGTTAGGGTCGCCATCTTGACGTCGTTGGGGAATACGCTATATCTTTGTGTGATATGAAGGTCGATGTTTTCTACTATTCTCATTGGAATGTGCCCTGTGGTTTAGTTCGCCACTACCTAAATCTTGATGTGAGAACATGACATGACTAGGACCTGTCCTAGATTTACATGGCGTGTGTCGTCGATGAAGCAGAAGACGCTTACTCTTCTGGAACACCTGGTAATATTCTTCTTGTTCTTTTTCAAAGGTCTCCATGTTAGTGTTTCCTTTATTCATGTTTTGCCTTTGTTTTATCGATTTTGACTTCAAACAATGGTTTTGTTGACACGTAAATACTCTTTTATTGTTTTCGTCTATACATTACGACAGAGATTTCCAAAACGAATATTTTGACCATGCAGAAAAAATGTGAGGACCATCGGGCAGGAAAGGATGTGATTGCTTACGTTTTAACAACGAAAGACACGCCCTGTTCCAAAATGTGAATGCCTTGCATGTTGATTTTAATTTAGAACTACTTTTGTTTAGTAATAGTCAACTTTCGGTAGAAAACAACATAAGTATCTTTAGACATGTGCATCGTAACATCAAATCCAGCAACAGGTTTTGATAGTTATAAATACTTTTCTATTTTTATTTTTGTGTAATTGTTATATGTGTTTATGAAATTGCATTTCATTATTTTGCCTGATTTCTTTGTTGCATTGATTCTGTTCATTTTGAAATTACTCTACCAGGATGCATGCCATGAAATTTGTATAATTTATAATTTATTCAAATGCGGATCGATTTCACAGTTTATCGAAAATAACAAAAATACAAATGATGAAATCGCGCCTAGTACTCAAGAGTCTGAATAAAACGAATTTTGGTAGTCGTAATGAAAATCTGAGGTTTATTATAAAGAAACGAAACATATTCATATTTAATAATTTTCTTAAAATATAGCTTGGAACTTTAATCATCGTCAATTTCTCTTTATCACATGTAAAAACTCGGTGAAACCTGTAGAGTCTTCCTAATACCGGAAGAGTTATCTATCTTTCTTCAAGTGATCTTAACTTTGCAAACTACAGTTCAATTACTGAATAACTATTGGCCGACCAGGGGCTTATAAGTATGAGGTTTTCCAATCTGATATTGATTTCATAAAATTTCTCTACGCATTTATCATTTTATTTTGATCCAATCGAAGCATGTACAAACTCTTTTCGGTAGGGTTTTCTGTATAGAGATTTTTGTCAAAAATGTTTTTTTACTCTTCTGTTGTAATTAATATTTTAACAGATATTTAGACTCTAAATGATGACTTTACATCTAAAATACGAAATATATTGAGAATATGATAGACCAAATTGGGTTTAACAGCATTTAATTGAATAATAGGCTAATGCCAAACTTTAATTAAAACAAAATCACAATTTTTGTTTTCAATGAATATACAATATACGGATTGAAGTTTATTGAAAAATAACACTTCAATATATAAAATTTACTACTATTGCTCCTTATTAAAAATCCGTTAGTTTAAACCACAGTTTAAATTACCATTGATATAAATACATCTTCCTTTAGCTTCCGACCTCAGTGGAAATGCCACTGTTGTAGTATTAAAACCTTCCCTTTAGATTCTCAGCACACTGACAATTGCCACTCTTATAAACAAATCCTTCCGTTAGATAAAAAAAACATAGAGAAAATTGCCACTGTTACAGATGTAAAGTCAGACCACGTTCACGGTTAAATTCGAACTAAAATATAAAAACAAATGATTACACCAATTAAGCTATTTTGTTAGTTCTAAAATGAAGTGAAAACTAAACTTTCCCTAAAATCCCGACTAAACTGAAAAATGTCATTGCTATAAATAAAGCTTGTAGTGAGATTTCAACAACATTGTTGACGTTTGATGAATCTTAGAGAATACATTTATTCTGGTTTAATCCTGTTCTGATGTTTGAATCTATAACGATATACCCCGTACGATGGTACATGTAAGTTATAATACTGTCTCCTTTCCCCTTCGTCAACCTGAACGTTAAAATAAACCCGCATGAGCGTGAAACGCAAATAGATAAAACCATTCTTGGTTTACCTTCATGTACTTGAAGCGAATCAATATCTTCTGAAAGAAGACTCTTATTAATTTCTGAGAGAGAGAACTCACAAGAAGAAAAACACCAATATTAATATCAAATAACCAGGAATTCTGACGCTAAATCAATATGCATCTTACCTCGCTGCTGTTAGTGAAAGCAGTCGATATGATTTGAAGACAAAAATGACAACTATAGAATCTCCAATTTCAGACATTCTTTTAATATCTCATCGTGATTGCCTTCTAAAACGGGTAATGAATTTTGAATACCTTAATTAGGATGTGATATTTGATCCCCGCAGTTCTTATATCTTTCAATTCAATCTAAGCCACTTATATGTCGGTGGCCTATTTATGTATCAGTTAGATTATAAAAATATACAAAGAAGGCAAAGACGTTAGTGCTGCTCTCTCAAATATTACCAATTCCATGTCAATATGTACAAGATTCCAACTGTAATATTTTGGCTACCATTGCGAAGATACTTGTGACTTTGAATTAATGTCAATCATATGTAAATTATCTTACAAAAAATTATCGATTTTTTTATCGTTTAAAATGAACTTTAAACTTGATCTAATCATGTATAGAGGACCATATATTAATTATTCAAACGTAATAAGCGGTTTTATAGCCTCCTTTCATTTTGTGCAATTTATCTACATAATACGGAACACTAAAGACACGTTCTATTTTAAATTGTTTTGAATTTTAAGTACCACAGATAAGTCTTAAATGTTCATATGGTTCAGTAAATGTTTACTTTGATTGGTTTTCTGCATCGACAATTTAAATGTTAAACGGATGCTTCTTTAATTCGTATTTGTAATAAGTGCCCATCAATGTGGTTATTCAGAATTTATTTCCTTTGTCTTATTTACAACGTCACAATGACATCGCTTTATGTCTTATTCATAATATATGATAGATAGTTTGATATTTTGATGATACATGTAAATGCTTTTTTAACATGAGAAGAATTGAAAGCATTTAACACGTCACTGTGACATCACTTTATGTCTATCTCATAATAGATATGATAGACATTTTAATAATATGATGATAAATGTATCTTTAAAATGAAAAGAATTGCAAAACAATGTGGCATGAATGCAGGTACCACATATAGTGGTAGAGTCACGTGATCATTATTTAATAAATAAACTTCGAACCTCTTTAAATCGATAAATATAGAGTAAGGGTGAGAATAAACCGTTTAAACTTACTAAAATTACTGTCGCTCTAAACATATTTCCGTCAGCGTTCCGTGAAAAAAGTGTCATGGTCAAATTAATTGCTAACGGACCAAACGAAACAACATACATAAGAACAAATAGAAACAACGTCTTGAATATGTCTTTGACAAGATTGAGACTTAAATTCTCATTAGCAGCTTCACTTTGGTTTTCAGAGTTGAACCTGAGATCACGTACGGATTGCTGTATCTTTCTGACCTTATAGAGAAGGAAAATATATTGAACTATTACACCGATATACATGGGTGAGAAAAAAACAAAAAATCCGTTAACTGCAGAGTTACAGTTTGTGAGAAAATCCTCAACGGTATTTTCCTCCATAGGACAACCCAGGGACGACAATACCACTAACACACAAATGTACCCTGCGCAGACTACCCACGTGACGACAATAGTGAAAGTTCGGTATTTATCAGTCAACAATAATGAAGTATCTGGAAAATATATTATTTGGAGTGTACGTTCTAGACAAATAAGGAATGTCTGTGCCAATGAAATAAGAATTGCTGACAAGGATACAATGGTTGTAAATAGACATCGCCACAATGGAATAACGTCCAAATTGCTCTGGAAATAGTGGTCAATGGTTGCAGATCCGAATAGTAGGTCGCTGAAGCTCAAACAGAGAATGAAATACACGGATGTCTTTTTCCTCAGTGTTGGCATCGTAATGGTCATCAGAAAAATGATCAGATTCCCGACTGTAGACAGCAATGCTTGGATAAATATTATCAGCAACAGGTACGGTTTCATTGACAACTCCATGTTTCCAACAGTGTGTTTGTTATTGCCAACGATTGTCTAGAAAAAAAGGTAGGACATTATGATTTAAAAAGCATATATTCGACCGATTGACATCATGTTTGCTATGTAGAGAATTACCGGTCTGAAAGTCTAGAGGGTTGTGGATGTAACTGCTATAAATGGAAAATCTTGAACACGATTTAAGGATTCCCACTCCACTTCCAAAAACTGTATCTAAGTTTTGGAAACGTTTTTTTGTATCACTTTAATAACCAATTCTGAAGAGAATGTGGAATACCTTGTGGAACATTTATGAGGAATAACAAAGACAAAATAAAAAAAATATTATCACGACAGTGTACAAAAATCTTCTAGTTAAAACCACAAAACAGTGCGGCAAAGATCCTTAATCAATAAAAGAAATACCTTAAATTTCAAATAAACATGTGAGTCCTCTCCTTTCATGACATGCTTCTAAAACTTGTCAATTTCAAACTGTATGATGTCAAAAGGAAGAAAATATATTTAAATCGTAGATATGGATCAGTACCCGACTAGTTTTGAGAGCAACTGATATTGATACGTTTAACCGAAATATAAGGGAAAAAAATTGATACGGACAGTCACCTGTATTAAATTGACCAGTACGTATATACATTGGCAGGAAAGATGTTAAATAACTCTTACGGACCATAACGTAGAGGTAGATAGTACGAAACTTACCTCGTCAGTATTAGTGGAAAATGTTGTACTGTTCATTTTATAGTTAGATTTTACTTCTTTTTTTCCGGGTAACGTCACTGTTTGGTAGTCTTCAACTCCTGTTGAATAAAATCAGGACAATACATTTGAAAATACATTACATTTGCTCTGTGAATGCAATTCTGTATTCGTTTTATCAAGTGTTTACCTTTTAAAACAACACCTTTGTCACCTTTTAAAAGAAAGAATTATCGAAAGATACAATAATGGCAGTCATTTTACAATGAAATTGTGAAAGAAGAAACAAGAGGATACTAAAGCGTACGAAATTAAAATGTCATTCGAACACTAACTTGATAAAACTGGGGCAAAATATACTAGTAACAACAAAACCACGAGAGATACTAATACACATTATCAACTACGTCGGCACTCACATCGCGCAAGGAAATGGAATATTTGATTACCTCAATCATGAACAAATCATTGGCTGAGTCAAAGGTTCCATTATGTTTGAAGAAGGCACATGTCAGACCATGGTTAAAGAAGCGTGGAATGGACAAGGAGGAGTTGAATAACTACCGCCCAGTATCAAATCTGCCTTTTCTGTCTAAGTTCTTGGAGAAGGTTGTTTCCCGGCGTTAAGAGGTTCATCTCCATACAAACAGTCTCCATGACAACATGCAATCGGCCTACCGCATGGGGCACTCTACTGAGACGGCCCTTCTACGTGTACATAATGATATAGCTTCTGCATTGGATAACAAGTGCAGAGCGGTGATTTTCATGCTGGACTTGTCATGCTGCATTTGACGTCATCGACCATGGCCTACTTTATAAACGTCTGGAATACTCTTATGGAGTGACTGATACCGCACTATGCTGGATACAGTAATATCTGAGTGAACGATGACAGTGTGTTGCCATCAGATCTTCCACCTCACATCACAAAGTACTAGATTTCGGGGTTCCTCAAGGGTTGATGTTAGGACCACGGAAATAGTGTATGGTCGTCGCCATAGCCTTCGCTATCATTTCTATGCCGATGACACACAAAATGTTCATCAAACCACAGGACAGTTGGAATGCAGTCTTAGAAAGTCAGGAAGCTTGTCTGACAGATATCAGTATCTGGATGAACGCCAACATGCTTAAACTTAATCAGGAAAAGACGGAACTACTCTGTGGTATATCTGACAAACTAACTAGTCGTCTGCAGAGGGGCCAGAACACGAAGGAGAGAGCACATCACACCTCTGCCTTATTCGTTGCACTGGTTACCTGTACGATACAGGTCGCAGTACAAAATTCTGGTATACACATACAAAGCACTGAATGGAACAACTCCTCAGTACCTACAGGAGCTTGTTACCCTGTATCAGCCGTCAAGTTCACTGCGGTCGGAGTCAGAATCTTTGTTGTGTGTCCCAACATCTCGTACTGTGACCCACGGAAACAGATGCTTTGGGAGAGTTTCGGCTACGTTGTGGAATAGTTTACCATCTGCTATTAGGAAGTCAAATACCCTGGCCAAGTTCAAGAGGGACATAAAAACTCACCTCTTCACGTCTGCATTTTAGAATCTTTGCAAAGACGTCATGTAAATACCACCCTTTTATTTGTTCAATTATGTGCACATTGCTTGTTAAATGTATGAAAGTGGTTGCAAGCCTTTGTTGTTTATTTTCAAATTATAACTATTGCTATTATCCATATATGTTGTAAAGCGCCTTAGAGTAATTTTACAAATTATATAGGGCGTTATATAACTTGTATATTGTTAATATTAATAACTATTCGTCTTTTCCCCAAAGTGTCAGCAAACAATGGCTCTCTAGCTCAAGGTCGGTGCCAGAACTATTGAGACTGTTCCAGCTGTTAAAACCCTAGGAGTATACTTAGATAGTTCACTGAACATGGAGAAACAAGTGAACGCCATTGCCAAATCCTGTTACTACCAGATCAGGAACATCGGCTGTTTTCGGCAGTTTACAACTGCAGATGCATGCAGGATTTTGGTGCATTCACTTGTTACCTCTCGGTTGGATTATGGTAACGCCCTGCTCTGTGGTATATCTGACACACTAACTTGTCGTCTGCATAGGTTCCAGAACACTGCAGCACGGGCTAGTTGCTCGTACTCGAAAGAGTGAGCACATCACACATGTGCTTAATTCGTTACAGGAGCTTATTACCCTGTATCAGCCGTCACGATCACTGCGGTCGGAGGCAGAATCTTTGTTGTGTGTCCCAAAATCTCGTACTGTGACCTACGGAAACAGATAGTTTGGGAGGGTTTCGGCTACGTTGTGGAATAGCTTACCATCTGCTATTAGAAAGCCAAACACCCTGGTCAAGTTCAAGAGGGACATAAAAACTCTCCTCTTCACGTCTGCATTTTAGAATCTTTGCAAGACGTCATGTATAAAGGTGATTGTAAGCCTTTGTTTTTTTTTTTAACAATTATAACTATTACTATTATCCATATGTTGTAAAGCGCTTTAGAGTAATTTTACAAATTGTATAGGGCGCTATAAAAATGTTGTATATTATCATTATTAATATTTCGCAATGAGATCATGGCGGTGAAAATATCACTTTCAAAACGACGTGTTGTCATATTGTGCATGATATAATTGAAAACATAGCAGATTCTTAAGTTTTTTGAAAGTTTAGAAAGACTTTGAGCGATATTTTTGTTTACTATTTCATAACTGTAGAACTGTAGAACTGTTTAACCGGATACATATGATCTACTACATACATGTTTTACTGGCAGGGTAAGGTGTTTATTAAAATATGTTATATAAATGAGAAATAAGATCAAACGCACAGGGGTTTCCTTTGAAGTGATGGTCGATAATCAAGTTGATCTTCCTCGACTTAACTCGAATTTTGTTTCAAATTGTATATAAACAATTGACATTTATATAAACATGATAACCATCCATCACTGGTTTTGGAGGGCTTTTTTTGGTATAACGTTCAAACTTATCATGACACATAATAAAAAAAATCTAAAATATATTCTTTAATTTCACATTTATTTTTATGGACGATGTGCTGTCTTAAAATAACATTTTCTTTAATTGACTACGTTGAATGTATATGCATTTCGTCCTGGGTATGGAGTCAAGGACACTAGACACTGAGATCTTTACCTAAAACATGATCAACAAGAACAGTTCACTTGTAAGCTGAACGCTAAGCGGAACTTTCCCTTGCTTGATAGTATCATCCCTGTTCCAAATATAGAGTGTCTCCAAATATCGTGACTTCCGGAATGAAGAAATATGAAGTGAGAAAAATACGTTTTACTTGTTAAATATTATCTACTACAGTATACGATTACCTGTCGACGGACAAACTTACAATGCAGCCTCTACAAGGACGTATGCTATGGACACATTGTTATGGTCGTCTCATGAAATAATACTCGTTAGTTCGCCTTGTTGCTTTGTTGTCATTTCCCGAGTTATCGATGTGAGGACGTAACATTACTTGGATTTGACCTGGATTCACCTGGCAGGTGTTGTCGGTAAGGCACAATACGCTTACACTTCTAGGAAACATGACTCCATTGAAATATTTTCTTTGATCATATCATGCCCTAGGTTTATCGATTTTGAGTTCAACTTACGGATATAAGTTGACACTTCGCGGTTCTTTTGTTGTTTCATTTATCTAGATCTTTGTGATTTTTATTTAGCGTTAATGATAAAAACGTCATAATTGAAACGAAAATATCAAACCATGAAAACATTCATTTCATACACAAGGTCCATTTTAATAGGCTAGTACAGTTTTGGAAAGGGATTGTTGGGAAAGGTAGAGTAGCGAGGAAGATAAAGAAGTGTCTTTGACTAGATTTTTGTAATTCAATTTGTAAATCGCCCAATAACAACTGCAGCACAAAAATCTATCACTTTAAAATACAGATATTTTATCGTGTTATCATTTCGGCAGTTTAAATATTAGCACATGTACAGTCGAGGCAATATACAGATTATATAAATTGTAAAAAAAACCACTAAAATAATTTGATTCTGCATTTCGTTTTAAATTATGTTCTGGACTCTGTATTATACAACAGTCAACAATGTAAAAGCCAACATATATACAGACGACATTGCTCACCAGACAATATTAAAAGAAAAGGAAAGCACAAATCATTAATATATTTTAAAAAAACGTGTTATATATAATATAATCATATTGTATTTAATGGTATATTTCGTAACACATTAAAATGAAAATGAGAAGTTTGTTAATAAAATTACCGTATTGGTCAACTTGAAATTCTTACCAACCGAACGTAAATAAAAACTAAGCTTCTTACCTTTGTACGTCAATAAATATTACGGTGATTCTTTTGAGGAGTAAAAAGTTCTATTTTTCTTTAAGCACTATTAACGTCGAGTACCGCCGTTCATGCCTGTTTTCTGGGCTTGTTTGTGTGAAAATCTTGTATTCTGCTACACTAGCACAACTGAAACGCGCTATAGATATCACTGATTATAGCGACCTGCTGGTGTGGTTCTGACAGGTGTGCTGTATATTGCAAAACGGCATACAATACGAGCAACACAGACACGTACTGTCAACAGTCAAAATCAATAACGTATTTCATCAAGATCATGACACTTTCGTTGACCAGGTAGCTCAGTCAGTTACTGTATATTTTGCGGGTTCATATTCATTATATTCGCGGGGATTAACTTTCGCTGTGCATCCGAATCCCATTTGTCATGCAAAGTATTTTGAGTGAGATCATTTAAGGGTAATACCTCGAAATATAGGTTAACCGTTTGAAAACACTGATCCCGAGCGTCGTCATCCGCAAGTGACTTCACCCGAAATAAAATAAAATGTTTATGTACCTTTTTATGAGTAAACTGTAATTAATTAATTACCTACTGGGTACACATAAATATGTTGTGGCCACTAATATGTAAGTGTTGTTTTTACATGGACTTCCCAGTTGTCCGGTGATAATCTTGAGTTCATTTAAGCTTGTATAACACCGGTGGGTATAAGTATTTTCAACATAAGATCTGTAAAATGGTTGACATTTTCGATAATTTCGCTGGTGTTAAGAATTCGCGGATATTAGTCAAAGCGCGAATAAAGCGAAATTAAAACCCCACGAAATATAGCCGCTATACAGTAACAATCTGAAGTCCATGAATCGAATTCTGGTCTGGCCGTGCGGAATGTTTAGTTTTTAATTTTGTTTTGTTTATTACGTTTTAATCTTTTTTATACAAGTCTCGCAATACAGGTTATCTATACAAAATAATCTTGATGTTTTAATAACACAGTGCGGTGTGTGTAACCGACATCGCTACAAACAGTTAGGAGCCATTAAAACCACATCCGATACCTGACAGGCCGTGGCAAATTCTCGCGTCTGATTTGTTTCACTTTAATGATGACAGGTATATAGTGCTAGTTGACTATTACTCAAAATTCTTTGAGATGATGAGTTTAGAAAATGCACATCCTGATATGGAATCAATCACGTGACCTCTTCTCCATGTTATGCGCAGAGTAACGGCTTAGCAGAACGTACATACCGTCAAAAAACTACTGAAAAAGCCTGTGAAGACAACAAGGATCCTTACTTAGCCATTCTGGAACTACGCAATACTAAAATTGCATGGCTTGATATGTCTCCTGTTGAATTATTAATAAGAAGGAAAACGAGAACAGTCATGCTAACAAGGAAATTACTACTCAAACCGTGTTATGTCACAGAGAAAGTAGAACAACAGTTGCAGGAAAAATAAAAACAAACGAAAAAGCATTTTGACAGGTCATCAATGTATCTTCCTGATCTTAAACCTGGTGATGTTGTTAGAATGTGAAATGATGACTCAAACACTTGGCAACCAGTTCAGGTTGTACAGGAATCTGGAGAACCATGATCCTTTATTGTGCGTAACAACAATAACAAAGTCTACAGGAGGAACCGTCGTCATCTCTTAAAAAACACAAGAAAAACATCAAAAACCGTGCGAAATTGAACGTCCATATACTTCGCATGACTCCGTGCCACCTACGCCTTCATCAGACTGTAATAATGGAAACATTGACACTAATAATGTTAATCAAACATCAGAGGTGAAACAGCTTCGTATTAGTCGAGCCAGTGGACGTGTCATAAACAGACCCAGTAGATATAATGATTAGTCAGGTAAATGTGTGCCAAAGAGGCAGAATAATCCTCTTATCTACCTCTGACCGGGTAGAATGCCTACACTCAGTTAATTTCTAGGTAAAATTGTGTTGTATATATGTTTTTCATTTGTCTTTGAACTGTTAACAATGTTAAAATAGTTAATCAAATTGATAGTAGAATTCAAGTGAAGTGACATTTCATTTCTACAGAAATTTGGAATTAATTTCAATTTACATTTCATTTGGGTATATCTGGTTTAAATTCTGTCTGTTTTATACGAGTGAAGTAATTTAAGACAATCTAATAGATTGATTGTAATTTATTGTATGTTTCAATAAGAGTTGCCTCCCTTTAGTTGATAATAATAATAATAATAATTCGAGGTTATTATATACGGCTTTAGCACAACCTAGTTCGTAGGTCGTCTCCAAGCAGTTAACAAATTATTGAATATGAATACCTCTCATTGATGATGTGTATTGATGTTGCTCATGCGCACAAGTAATAAATGAAGTTACAAGCAGCCATCTTGATATAGTTGTACTTTGCTCACACCTGCCAGTGAGAAAATGGGTAGCCAGTGTTTTATATGGTGACAAGGCCGTTAGGCCTTCCTATGTCTAACATGTCTACATTTCTTCAGATGATATACACTTCCGACTAGAAATTAAAAGCTAATTGTTTTGTTTAGAAATCAAGGGCACATTTTATTAATAGAATAAGTATCAGTAAGAAAAACAAAATATTGAATTAATTCTATTAGTATGGGATTTCCTCAATACCAGGTATGCGCGTAGCTAGCCCCTTTAACATGTGTAAGCCCCGAAATGGGGTTGCCGAAGGCAGCCCCCCCCCCCCCC
>NW_018404701.1:317191-330275 GCF_002113885.1 Mizuhopecten yessoensis
GGCGTGAGTTTCTCAATTTACTCAATCGAGCAGTTTAGTTCCGCCTGGAACTGTCCATTAATGCAATGGACATTTCTAAACTTCATACATTTTTGTACTAACTATTAACACTGTATCATATCTGAGGAATTACATATGTATACTATATATTCAAAACTTAAACTCCACTTTATAGTATCAGCAAGAAAAAATAACGTCATGAAAACCTATACTTGTCAAAATCATGTGCAAGCCCGGGCTTATTGACTTACATGGTAGCTACACGCCTGCCTTCACCCATTCCTAGACTAATATTTTGTATAGCGTTCCCTTTTTTGATCACTGCTACAGTGTTGTTAGGTGTACTAGGATTAAGTAATTTGTAGAACGATTTGCTTAATGAGTACAAATTCCTTTGCCAATCATTCCAAAAGTCCAACATATTTGTCGGTATGTTTTTTGTCATCTTTTTATTATATGACCCAAATGTTTTCGATTGAGTTCATGTTAGGAATATTTCCCGGCAATGGTTATATTTTATTTCTAGAGGATTGTATGTTATGATTAGTTTCTATACATAATTCATGCTAATTATTATCGTGCAATTTACCACCACTTTGTGTCTTTTCAGACCGTGTTCATTGCTGAATAAACATATTTTAAAGTAAACGGAACAGAGTTCCATTTATGAACACGGCCAGTGATACTGAACTCCACAATGCCAGCTGTAGCCTGCCCTATCACAGACTGCGACTATGTCACGGATGACCTGGATGCCACTATCGTCGCGGCACTCATCACAGCCCACTCCGCTGTACACATACCCAAACGAGAACACGCTGCTAAAGTAAACTATCCCCTGCTATGTGCGTGTTCGGTAGCCCTGTACGATACTTTATTCCTATACCACCCGGTCGGTACATTCCACACAACACTTGGCTGGAGACTTTTAAATTAAAAGAAAAAGAAAAGATATTAACTTAAAAATATATATTATAGATAAAGAATACTTAAAATACGTAAAATGTTGCTGCTTGATGGTTCTCACCCATCCACTCTGCAATCTACAACACAAACATCCCTGTTGATGCCTAAATGTAATGCTACAGTGCCTATAAACAATAAATCAAGGAGCTCAATGATGGAAATATAGCTTAATTGGTCTGTGATCAAACTTCATTTTTAAATTGGAGTGCTACACAACAGTCAGCTTAGAATTTGATATCCTGTCTTTCAATTTTCAGATACTGTATGTACACAAGTTTCATGCAAGTGAACTAGGAACAGAAATTCCAATGTACAAAGTTTTTCTATCATCCAAAGTTCAGCTGTTTATATCAGATTACTGTCTAGAAGTACATGTACATGTTTATTTGGTGAATACGTGTTTACGTTATTAATAGGGTAAATCTCTACATTTTTTATATGTGTATGAGAGTAAAAATCATCCAAAAGCAGTAGATCAAGAAAAACATTTACACTTTTCAAATAAAAAACTATTTTTCTACAAATTCTGTACATTTTTGGGACAATGAAATATTCCTGGCCTCCAACAAGTAATCCTCAAGATTATTCATTCTAACACAAAATTCTGTACGTACATCCTCGATATTGGGTATGGTGGCAGACACAGCTATGAAACGGAGTTTGGGTAGGGGTTGCTCAGTGTTAGAGTGAGATAGGGAGACCTGTACAGTCTTCATCCTGCTGATCACAGCCTCTATTGTCGCTCCCCGCACATTGTCATTCAGAACATGGATTTGTAGTGACATTTCACAAATCTGCACATTCTTAGCAAAACATTTCATGCTAGATATCTAATTATTCACAAAGTTGATGTCTTTGAAAAAGTTTTGGTGCAGATGTCAATGAACATCTTCACTTCTCCCATTGAGATTTTATTATTAAGGTAATATTTAAAATCACAGTAGATTGGAGAAAAAAAATTGCTTTGGCTAGGGTTAACTTTCAGGAACAAATATTCATAAATATTATTGATATCCAAAGCTTTACTTCTGAAATCAAGACTATGGACACTTACTATCACATACAGTATGTGTCCCCTTTGTCCCTATCTTAGTCAGATGTCATATTTTGCATAGATACGGTAATGATATTGATAGATTTTCATAATCATTATGATTCAATAAAAAAGAGAAGTTTATAATCACTGAGAATGAACTTGTGACAAATACGCTAAAACTCTACACCATCACACAAAAGCACACTACAGTAACTTAATTAATGATTTATCTATCCTGAACACTGAACAGTTAGAAAACAGTTAATACCTCATCTATAAGGAAGAGGCACACTGACTGGACAATATATTTGTTGTCCCGCCAGCGTCGTGTCAGGCTGTCCCATTTCTCCTACAACACATTCATTTTGATATCACAAACTCTGTATGTCAGTGTCTCAAAATGATGCATTTAATATAATATGTGCATTAGAGATTAAGTTGATAGGGATATGTGTATATTTCTTTATTGATCAAAGTTCATATATCATTCAAGTATGATAATGCTTTAATGGAGTTTTTATTGTAAGGTTTTATAGAAAAATTAGAACTTTCAACCAACTTAAGCATGTGATGAGATTTGTATCGTTTGCGATGCCTTATTATGGTTTTCAGAGTCATATTTGTGCTCCATGGCAGGGAGTTATCTTGTGACAATCAAACTCAAATTTTGGCAATATATATTTATAAGCAAACTAATTTCTTAGGTTTCCTTCAGATAGTTTTACAATGTTTCTATTCTATTGACTAAACTCTAGATGAATTCAGACAAGATTATGTTTCACACTTACAGGGGTTGTGAGGATCACATTCACTTCCTGCAGCTCATAATAATTATCTATTTCTGTATCACCAGTTAGTTCTTTACACTTCAGGCCAAATGACTCAAACTTGTCCGTCCAGTCCTGTAATCTCTCACTGCATAAGGCCTTGATGGGTGCCACTTAAAACAAAACATTATATCATTACCATAGTAGGGAATAAGCCGTATTTCAGAAGTCAATCTAATTTCTGGTATTTTGATTTAAAAATTTCTAAATAGATCACTCCCTGAAACCAGAATTAATCTTAAGGTACGTTGGAAAATAGTTTAAAATTTCTCAAGACACAAACAGAGCGATATATAATCCAGTTTTGTGTTGTTATCAACTGGTACTTTTCACAAGTGTATAAACGTGCAACAGTTTGTAATTGAAGTCACTTCTTTTTCAAAAGCTGCCTTTAGGAATAAGACCGAAAAGCACAGATTACTTGTCCAACGCTCCAGCTAATATCACTGGTTCATCACTGTAATAAGTCGGCTTTAGCACAAGACCTCGTCAAAAAAACACTTTTTAGTTGGCACGGTATCTCAATATTTTTCCACCTGTAGTTATGTTTTTCTATTTCTGAGGATTTACTAAGTAATAAAAGACATGGTGGTCAGTAGAAAATAGGTGGTTATCAGTGACTAGGCTGGTGCCTTTCCTTATCTCTATATTCATAAACAAGTACTGTATATGGTCCAGATTGCTTCTAGTTGCAAAAGTGTATGTGATTCATACATTGATGATAAATACAACACATGTAAGGTAACAAGATACGGTCTAAACCAAATGTCTAACCTTTGCCTAATTTTGATGATGACCACTCTGGGGTTTCAATTTTTTTCTGATTAAAACTTGATGTTTAGCATCAAACATTCACTTGAGTTTTAAATAATGTAAAACATTAACTTATTTTCAAAAGTAATGTTGTTACAATGACTTACTATAGACAATCTTGAAACCTCTAACCACAACATTCTCCATCTTCATAATAAGTCTAACAACGGCCAGCTCAAATATGACCGTCTTACCAGCTCCTGTGGGAGCACACACCACAAGGGGCTTGTCAGTGTAGAAAACCTAGGAGCGAAGCGTAACAACATACAGAGCACACATTTATTCCAGCAAAACTTGTTCTACTCACTCAGCATGTGCAGTTACTTTAGGAAATTAACTGTATCATACATCAATATTTGATTCGCTAGATAAATATTTTGAGACAACTCCTTACACTGAGAGTCAATTAGCATACCTGACAAATTCTTGAGAATAAAATGAGGATCACAGATAATCATGTGGGTTATAATGCAAAATCAGGGTTTTCCCTGTATCCTCTTCTAAAGTCATCAGAGACTACCAAATTAATCTTCTACAGCAATAGTCTGATTAAAATACATGTACAAGAAATCTCATCCCCCCCCCCGCCTTTTTGTGATCATCTTCATGGTGTCTCATTTTGCAATGATCATCCTCGATATCCAGGGGTTACGCTCATTATCGCTCTCTTCAAGTGGAAAATGGAAGGTTCGGTGTGCGCCACCTTGTTGATGAGACAGGAAGACTAGTTTGATCCTTTGATGTACATGAAAAGTATCTCTGGGTCATGTAACTGTGAACATTGACAGGCTTTGAAGTCTGGCGTCTCTCCTTTGTAATATTTTTTTTTTACCCGAGACCAATCAAACAGCAATCTCCGTGCCTTCAATTTTGCTATGACATATTCCAGGGGTGAAGAGAGTGAACGTGAGCGTAACCCCTGGATATCGAGGATGTGCAATGATCAACAGATAACCTGTGTGTTGTGACAAAGTGAAACTCAAAACAAACAGTGTCTGAAAATTTAAAACTAAAATAATTTTAAGTAACTAAAATACTGTGCTCTGCATGACTACACTTACATCATCAAATACTTTAGACTGTACAATGTTGAAGTAAGGGAATGCCTTGAATATGGTCATGTATTTGACAGCTGTATTTACATTGAATTAAGGAAACATGTAAAGTAAACAACTCAACACACTTATATTATATTGAATATTTAAATCTAGATGGTTTAGGAGCTGAATAACTGAAGAGGTCTAACAATAAATTGTTTCCAGTCAAAATTAATTGCAAAATATTTTCAAAACTGGATATAACATATACCGAAATAAAGTTTCTCAAAATAACAGTTACGAAGATGATGTTCACTGCTGAACGTTTTGATATGGGCAGATTGGTTGAGTGGTTAACACTTCAGCCTTCCAAACAGACGTCCAGGGTTACAATCTCCGAAGTCGTTATACGCATGGAATACTCAAAGGAAGTGTATTTCCCTGCCCTCACAGCTCCATCAACCCAGGTGGAGTATAAAATGGACTGGGGTGGATGTTGCGGTATCTATGCTGTTGCATTCAAGTGAGATGGCACTATAAATGATACCGTCTGAAACACGGTCCCACTACAAACAAAACACAATACAACTCCAGCACACATACAGGCATACACAACACCCATAGGGAGATATTAGCCAAGTAGCATAGGATTAATAGTTAACGCCTGAAAAGGTAGCTCCTGTGCATTCCTCAAAATCGTTTTGATTAATGAATATGCTGATTGTATTGATTGTATAAATTGTATACCTATGTACTGTAAAGCGTTTTAGAGTAGCTTAGTTTAGCTAGATAGGGTGCTATATCAAATGTTGTATATTATTATTATTATTACTCATTACTCTAAATGACTTATATTTCATAGGATATATATGTATGTACTTTGTCTTAATTCACAAGTCTATACAACCATTAATTCAAATATCTTATGATATTAAAATACATTGCCTTTGTTAAAACTTTTCACCCTCGATAAGGCCAAAGTATCACTGGCCTAATAACTTGGCCAATATGGAATAAGCTGATTAATAACCCTATAATATTGCTCAACATGGATTATTTTAGGAGGAAGAAATCAGGGGAAACTTGTGAAAATAGTACAGACAATAAGTGAAATGACAAAATGCTGGATTTAAAATCAAATTAACAATAGCTCACTTAAACTTTTGATTCAGAAGAGCAGTAAATAAAACTTCAGCCAAAACAGAGCCAGTGTACCTGAAGCTAGTGATCTTGCAGTCTGCCTACATGAAAACATCGATGACAATACCAAGTTTGTGGTGAACAGGGTAACTGTCAGGAACTACTATAGTAAAAAAAACAGGGGAAATTATTACTTTCATCTATACCTGGCAGTTTCCCAATATTTGTGGATGAAAAAAAAATGTTAAAAGATGAATAAATAAAGGAAACGCAGCTCTTCAACTGGTTTTAGCTTGATACCATTACAACTTGGAGCGGTTACTGTCAGAAATGAAAATCAGGCTTACAGTTCCAATGATTTTCAATAACCACCGTTTCCTGATACAGCTTCTTAAAGTCCAAATATGGTCATGATTTACTGAAATATCTATTCATGGTGCTTGACAGGAATTTTTTCACATTTTGTAACTTCTTTTCCATTCCTTTAAAGTTACACCACAAATGTTACCTTTTTTACAAATATTCTAACAACAGCGTATCTTATAGAAACTTTATATAATTTAATTTAATTCATTGAATTGTTTCTTACACAATTCCCAAATGATTTGAAATCTTGAAGCAAAACATGAGCTAGAATATTATACAAACCACAAGAAACTTACAGATCGGTGGAGCTGGTGAAAATAATTTGTCTTTTACTGATACCACAGGAAGAGTGTCAGTTCTGGAGTCAAACAAGTCCTCATCGCTCCCAACTTCTGTATCCTGCCTCACACTGCTCTTCAGTGGAGTAATGCTGGCAAAACTGTGAAAGCTGTCCACTCTGATTATTGATGGGGTCTTGAAGATTTTACTTAAAACAATTTGCATTCAGATATTACAAATGAACTTGAGATGAACAAACTATTTCTTTTTAATATTTTGTAAGGGAGACAGTTATATGAAATCTTTACCATCGTAGAATATACTTAACAGGGACATCATGTACTTAGAGCCTGGAAAAAAGTAATGCTTGCTATAACATTTGTTCAAGCAGAGATAAAGCTTAAATAAGATAAAACAAAAAATCAAAATTTATGAATTTGATATATTATGTCATTTATCAAACAGTTAGACAGATAATTGGAAAATAGCAACTATACATTACATGCCTATTAAGGACTTCCCACCCTTCGTAATACACATGTTTTTCTTGTCGTATTTTCGTGTCGTCATTTCCGTATTGCGTATCGGGCATTCCATTACCGTAGTGTAAATTATAGTAACACCGGGTGTGACGATGATATGTCAACAACCGATATCGAGACTTAATTTGGTAATGTGTAATCAGACGTACTTCAGAAATAAAGCTTATGATACAAAGACATCATACGGAAAAACACTGACACACGATCAGACGACTTCAAGAAGGTCGTATATGAGGTGCATGGAATGCAGACTGATGTGTTTTGCTTAACGACCTCACCTGTATGTATCACATGCTAACAGTAGTTCACAAGCTCTTGCGAGTTACTCTCCGTCAGATAAATGGGTTCACAAAGGCAATTACAATAACTCTGTGAAAATAGTGGTTTGTAAAATATCAAGATCCCTATAAAAGGCAAGTGCATGTGCGTGCACGTAATAACGGCATACCGTCCGATAGCGTATGGTTACATATGTACCTGACATGTTAATATACCATGCGTAAGCGGAGTAGCAAATGATGTCCAACGTGTACATGATTGAGAGTAATTGTGTTCCATAAAAGAACAGTAAATTGACAATTAAATACAGTTATTTAATTTATTTCCGTCATTTTTGGTACAGTAAAGAAAATAAGTGTCATTGCATAAATTTTATCCCTCTGCAAAAAGTTCCGATTTTTTCAAGTGAGACAACTCTCAACAGGATCAAAATTATTGTAAAATGTAAACTAAATGAATTATAAAGACTGTTTGTGTGTATTTGGTTCAATCTTTCACTCTGTTTGTATGAAACTATGTGTCCTGTTTGCTTTTAGCTTGTGTTTAGTAACTTTTATCCATACAATTTCAATAAAAAACGCTTTCTGTTACGTGTAGATATTTTATGAAAATTCTGCTGACTAATTGCGAAAGGGTGGTGCCTCCGTAATGAGAGTAAAGGTGAGACTGTATTGCAATAGACCTGTCCATTGGTACAATGTTACAGACCTGTTGATTGTACTGAAATAACAATATTCCAACATTTCTTTCTATGAAACATTTTATAAATCTGCATCCTTGTACACTGAAAAAACATTCTACACTGGTACCACAGGTTAGCGGAGATGGCATGGTTACCTTATCTTTGATGCGTTGCTTTTATCATCATGAAAATGTTGTTGGTTTTTATTCTTCTCAATATCTGTAATCGAAATGGAAGAAAAAAGTTGGTATATTGTAGAAGATGACCTGTTTTGTTCATCAGTTCTATTACAATGACAACCTATGAAGAATCAAATCTGCAGTTGTTCAAAACAAAACATCCAGTATATTTCGATACATTTTGATCCTGGGGCATGGAGCTTTTTGCTTGTTAAAGATCTTTATTCATGTTTAAATAGACTACTATCTTGTCATTGCTACACTCTTTTTATAGACATTACCTTTTGATGAATGGTGAAAGAGTTGCGAGGGCTGAAAATCAAATGTATCTTGAAAAACAGAGGGCAACAATGGAGCGTCACTTGCTACAGGAGCCTCACGGATATCAACGTACTGGGATCTAGTGGATGGTGCTTGTGAGAGCTGAGCCCTGGAAACAAACATATCTAACAATTTTAAAGTAGCTTTTAATTCACCTCAAAGATTCGGCAGAAGTATTGGAAATACATAGAAATCGTAGTTACTCCAGATGAGACTTCGGTCAATGGAACTTTCACATGCATGAAAAAAAAATTGGACCTACATAAAACACAAGAAAACAGACTTCACAGGTATCCCCCATCTAAAAGAGGATGGCAAGATCATTTCAGATTCCTATTCAAAAGCAAACCTACTCAATAAGTATTTCGAATCAGTTTTCTCTACATCCAAAAACATATCTCCTGACATCTTTTCTAAAGAGAATTATATGAATCCAGATCAGATATATATCCAACCCTGAAGACCCCCCTCGTTACCCCAAGTGGTATTCAAAAACTACTAAAAAATCTTGATAGTTCCAAAGCACCAGGCCCAGACGACTTGAGTACAAGCGTTTTGAAGGAATTGGCTAGTGAAATTGCCCCTATCTTGAGTATAATATTCAATTCGTCCTTACAATCTGGCACTGTTCCGCAAGATTGGAAAACCGCCCATATTGTTCCAATATTTAAAAAAGGCCAAAAATATGATCCTGTAAATTACAGACCTATCTCACTCACTTGCATTTGTTGTAAGTTAATGGAACATGTCATAGTGTCACACATCATGACACATTCAGATCATCACAATATTTTGTATCCTCGCCAACATGGTTTTCGAAAATTCAGATCCTGCGAAACACAACTTTTAGAATTTGTTGATGATATTACCAAAACTCTTGACACCTCAAAACAATCGGATATGTTAGTTATGGATTTCTCCAAAGCATTTGATAAGGTCACTCTCTTCTTACCAACAAACTCAGTCATTATGGCATAGATGATAAAACTACTTCCTGGATATCAAACTTCTTAAATAATAGAACCCAATCAGTACTTGTTGAAGGCGTCAAATCTGAGTATGTACCAGTTTTATCCGGCGTCCCCCAGGGATCTGTACTGGGGCCTAGTCTGTTCCTATTTTATATCAATGATATGCCAATTGGCTTGAACTCCACGGTCAGACTGTTTGCGAATGATACCATCGTATATCTGACAATTACGTCAGAAAAAGATGCTAGGACCCTACAGTCTGACCTGGACAAACTAGCCCTTTGGGAGAAAAAATGGTTAATGGCTTTCCACCCAGATAAGTGTTATGCTCTCACAATTTCTAAGAAAAAATCACCTGTTATTTTTAATTATTCTCTTCATGGTCAAATATTAAAACATGTTAATTCTGTGAAATACCTAGGGGGAACCCTCAGATCAGATTTGAAATGGGACTCTCATGTAGATCAGATTTGCAACAAGGCAAATTCTACTCTAGGATTTCTCAGAAGAAACCTAAAAATTAGCTCAACAACATTTAAAGAACAGGCTTACAAATCCTTGGTATGACTCTCTTTAGAATATATGCTTGCTCTGTTTGGGATCCGTACACAAAAAATAATATCAACAAAATAGAAATGGTCCAGAGGAGAGGAGTCCGTTATGTGACAAATCGCTTTCGGAATACCTCTAGTGTAACAGATATGATTGGTACCCTTGGCTGGCCTAAAAATGTTCTATAAAATACATCAGGGCACGGTGGCCATATCCACGACTGACAGGATGCACCGAGCCAGAAGAATTTCTAGAAATTCCCATCAGGCCCAATAACAACAGCAATACTCGAAAACACTAACTAGACAACAATCATTTTTTTCCTTGTACCATACTAGACTGGAACAAATTACCATCGGACACCGTTAATGCACCCACTTTCAACTCTTTCAAAACATCTCTTTCCAGGCACACCTATACAATTGAAGATGCAGAGTAATTAGTTACTTCAACAGACTTTACATAATAATTTATCACTTCTCTTCTTTTCCCCCTTTTCCGAACAAGCTTTGTCGGTGGGGGCTGCCCAATCACTGGCTTGCTCGGACCTCTCTCTCAGACTCTCCTCGAACTAAATTCTCCTTCTCTTAACTTTAACTAAGTGATTAATTATTAATTATTATGTAATATATAAGGTCTGTCATTTGTGCTGCATAAACCCAACTTCGTGACAAAATCTTCAATTAGTTGAAGGTGGTCACTATATGGTAGAACTAGAACCTGTTTCAGATTTCTCTGTCATCTCCTATGGCATAACAGATATGACATCATTAAATGTGAAGCTTGAAATAGTTAATGCTATCAGAACTTAAGCTATCACCTGGGCAAGAAAGGAAATGTTTCTCTATTCCTGAAGAGACCATTTTCTTGAATTCAAACACCTATGATTTCTGGTAACAAAGTTCCAAACTAACGGTAGCCAAGCTAGATATACTCCGCTTTAGGCTACTGTTATGTTAAGACCCTGCTGTTAGAAATCATGATCCCCTCCCATGACCTTTAATCTAGGACCTTTACTTTCGATAGGGTTTATCATCATGCTGGTCCAATGAACAAACAAAATTCCGATGGATTATGGATTATTTAATTATTAACCCAACTTTTCCCACTCCACCGCTGCTCTGTTGCGAAGGGTAGGGGGTGGTGAATTACTTAACCTTTTATGTGACAGATTATAGCTTGGTTGGTAGAACAGCTGGCTAAGATCCATCCTAAACTTGAAGCAGGTTTCCTCCTCGACAGAAAGATAATAATAATAATAATAATATACAGCATTTATATAGCGCCCTATATCATTTGTAAAATTACTCTGAGGCGCTTTACAACATATGGATAATAGTAATGGTTATAATTGTGAAAACAAACAACAAAGGCTTGCAATCACTTTCATACATTTAACAAGCAATGTGCACATAATTGAACAAATAAAAGGGTGGTATTTACATGACGTCTTTGCAAAGATTCTAAAATGCAGACGTGAAGAGGTGAGTTTTTATGTCCCTCTTGAACTTGGCCAGGGTATTCGACTTCCTAATAGCAGATGGTAAGCTATTCCACAACGTAGCCGAAACCCTCCCAAAGCATCTGTTTCCGTAGGTCACAGTACGAGATTTTGGGACACACAACAAAGATTCTGACTCCGACCGCAGTGATCTTGACGGCTGATACAGGGTAACAAGTTCCTGTAGGTACTGAGGAGCTGTTCCATTCAGTGCCTTGTATGTGTATACCAGAATTTTGTACTGCGACCTGTATCGTACAGGTAACCAGTGCAACGAATAAAGCGCAGGTGTGATGTGCTCTCTCTTTCGAGTACGAGTAACTAGCCGTGCTGCAGTGTTCTGAACCCTCTGCAGACGACTAGTTAGTTTGTCAGATATACCACAGAGCAGGGCGTTACCATAATCCAACCGAGAGGTAACAAGGGAATGCACCAAAATCTTGCATGCATCTGCAGTTAGAAACTGCCGAATACAGCCGATGTTCCTGATCTGGTAGTAACAGGATTTGGCAATCGCGTTCACTTGTTTCTCCATGTTCAGAGAACTGTCAAAGTATACCCCTGGGTTTTTAACAGCTGGAACAGTCTCAATAGTTCTGGCACCAACCTTGAGCTGGAGAGCCATTGTTTGCTAGATGAAACTAAAACAAAAATTCTGAAGAGAAAAAATGGAATTCATTAAAACTTTTAAAAGCAAAAGTTTAAAGACCGATTACTTAATTCACTTGATCTTAGAACTTACAGCAGTGTTCCCACTGAGTTGTAGATTTGGGGGTATATTTGATATATTTTCACGATTCTATACCATATAGGTTCTTAGTTATATAGGTCAATTCTTGGAAACTGAGAGTAACGTTACCGTTACAACAAACTGGTTGGGGTTGTGGTGTTTGTTTTGGTGGGGGGTGGGGGGCATTTAGGGGTTTGTTAAAAATCGTTTCTGGGAACACTGTTACAGTTCAGAATATGTTTATACCAAGTTACTAACAGACAATTTAACAAGTTGGTTTTTAGTCTTGTTTACTGTATGATAGAGTAAACAGCTAATACATAAGCAGTTTTTAACACAGCCACAGGATAGGGGCTGGACACACTGCATCATGGTGTTGACACTTGTGTCCAGCACCTGTTGTTTTTAAGTCAGTGACTGACAAACAATATTTAATGTATCGTCTAGACACCAGTTTCCGCGCGTTATGTATTTCCGCGCAGACATTTTATCAAGCTATATCTCGTGACTACGTGACCTGCTGGACAAAACACAAGGATATTTTAGACGTTTGGCCATCGTCTGTAAACTGACCAAAAAAAATACCGGAAGTTCGTCCGGAAAACATAAGATTTAATCACTGATTAAAAAACACGCATAAATATGCAGTTTTGCTTAATGCTCTTTTCATTTTGCTCAAAATGAACCCATACCTTAAAAACGGTGATATATTTCATTCATGAACCAGTCTTTTTTGTAGTCTGACAAACGTACGAAAATGTCGTATGCAAATGAGGCCACATCTCCTCGCCGATTTTTTTCCACTTCCGAAGAGCCAAGGAGACATTCTTATATCGATAAACAGTGTTTTCAATGAAACGTAA
>NW_018404701.1:330350-344669 GCF_002113885.1 Mizuhopecten yessoensis
AATTCGTTCAATTTGACATCTTGAAAAATAAATTAAAAAGGTGAAATTTAAAAAAAGTTGTTTTGATAATTAATTTGACGATCAAAGATATATTTTTTATTCCAAACGAAACTTTTGTTCTTGCAGGTCACTGTAAAGAATTTCTTTTTAGTGTATTCGAGTTATCTTTCTTTGAACACTAAATCAAAGAAGACACACGGAAACATATGACGGCTACTTCCGACGGGAGAAATTTGCTAAAAATTGTTTGCTCTGATTTTTTTAAAATACAGTTTTATGTTGCTATTTTTTTGTTTATTTTAGTAGATTGTGTACATGTTTATGACAGCCTTCCGTAATTTCAACAGTTTTCTGCCGATATGGGTACGAAATCGCGGATGCTTCTTAAGTGCGCGGAAACCGGTAACCCGAGGATACTGTAAAGTTTGGAGTATTTTTGTCTTTTACAGAGAAGACGAATCTAAAAGTATTACACTATTTCAATTATTCCAATGACTTCATCATCGTAACTCGTCGAGAGGCCGGCCCCGGCCCTTTAGCAGACGATCTTCTTTCTGCTCGACAGCGCAACTGAGCGCCACCTATCACTTCCGATTGTCACCCCGTGATGGACGAGTTCGGCAAATGGCAGCTGTGAAAAACTAGCTTTGCGCACAAACTGTTTCGTATTTTTCTACCGCAAGTGTAATTAACACCAATATAAAATATTATCAATAAGTTAAGTTGATATATTTAAATATTAATTATTATATAAACGCATATATTTTAAAAGATTGGTATTAGGAGGCACACATTACTATATACTAAAATGGCTGGAATAGTCCCGAGTTATAAACTTTTCCGAACGAAACTCTAGTGTTCCGAAGAGCCATTGGGAACTTAGAAAATGTGTGTGAAGTTGCTGGGTTTGATTATTCAAATGACCATTGGTTTTTGTTGGCCAAAAAGTAAAAGGGTCAGAAATAGTTCTTATTGGTGAGAATCACTGTCATTTATTTATCTGTTCCACGTCATTTTCAACATGAATGAGACAAATGAAAGTAGTTTGCAGAGGATGTATATGGTGAGGGTCCAGTAGTGCAGCTATAATGATGCCAAACTCGGTAAGAGCGCAGAATTATTGTCATAATCAATCACCACATANGGGGGGGATTTGTTTTATATTATTAATGACGAAGTCTTGGTTTCTTTGACATGTGGGTACCTGAGGTATGTCGTTTATTCTAAGTTTCTGGTTAATAATTTTACAGCAATTTTGAGGTAAAGATACAGATAGTTGATGTCAAAAAGCTGAGTTAGTTGATTCAACATTTATCATTCACATTACTTGCTGTAAGCAAATTTTATTGATTTCTGCTGTTTATCCTGCGTTAAAAATTCATGGTTTAAAGTTTGTGTTCATGTATTTTGTGAGTTAACAGGTAAAGGATAATATGTACAGCTGTTCAGTGTTCCTCCAAACCAATCAAATTAGTTAACCTCCCCTCACCCACCCCATGTAGTTGGTTTAGATTGTGTCCCATTTTTCAAAGACTCCTATATATATGTTAATTTAGACATGGTGGTAAAGAATCTTGCAATCTACCAGATATAATCAAATCTTAAATACATGAAGAATATTCATAATGAAATACAATTTATTATACCCAGAACATTAACTGCTTATTTTTACATTTAATCTGACTTGACCTATCTAGGTTAATTTTAAGTCCAAGAAAAAATTCACAATAAAATATATTTTACAGGCAATTTTTTATCAGGATATACTATGTATACATGTGTACATATCACTATAGCAAGGTTATTTTATTAGATTAAGTTAATATCATGAAAAGTGTCTGGCACTAGATCATAAACTAGGGAACTTCGATATAATTTCAAAAATAAAGAATGTCTTATATTTCAGTTCCTTTTTCAAATGAATTTTATCACACAGGAGAGCATATGGTAACTGGACTTTCCCCTCAAAGTTTGAAGCAGATTCCAAGAGGAATGTTCAGTTTACTAATACATGAGCAAGATACTTTACTCTGATTGGTATGTGGTTGGGCAGTGCTAGAAATGTAGGATGCTAGCTGTGAGTGCCGAAATGGCAGCACCGGCTGTATGCTCTCCAGGGAGTTCAGAAAGATATTGACTGGTTGCAAATATATACAATGGAAGATATTATATATAATAAATGAGCATCACAGTATATATATATGTTGCTTCACACTTAATAATCATGTGACATGTCCCTGTAACCCACATCTAATTGTAGGTAAGTAGGGGAATTATTATTGGAAGCCAATATCAACACATCCAAGTAATACAGCACATTAAAACAAGGGCCCAATAGGCTTAACAGGTGTTGTAATACAATTGTTATTTGTTGTTGTGATATAACAAAAACAAATATCACATATGTATAGCAGGGAATTTTGTCCCTCCCCAATACTGAAAAGTCTCATTTCCATAAACTATAGAAAAATGTACCCCCTCCCTAGGAGTAAATGGGTGACAATTGATAAACAAACTAATATATCAGATATACATCTCATACACCTTCTATAAAGCAGGTGTACACCTTCTATAAATCAAATATGCATGACCTTCTATACTACAAATAAAAACCTCCCATACATTAGGTATACACAACCTTTACATCCAGCATCAGCTCCTATAAGTCAGATATCACCTATACATCAGGTATACACCTTCTATACACCAACTTCAAGTAACCACCTTCGGGTCACTCCCATAAATATGCATGACCTTCTATACTACCCATACATCAGGTATATACACACCTCCCTTACATCAGGTATATACACCTCCCATACATCAGGTATATATACCTCCCATACATCAGGTATCTACACCTCCCTTACATCAGGTATATACACCTCCCATACATTAGGTATATACACACCTCCCTTACATCAGGTATATACTCTTCCCATACATCAGGTATATACTCCTCCCATCCCTTACATCAGGTATATACCCATACATCAGGTATATATACCTCCCATACAGCAGGTATCTACACCTCCCTTACATCAGGTATATACTCCTCCCATACATTAGGTATATACACACCTCCCTTACATCAGGTATATACTCCTCCCATACATCAGGTATATACTTCTCCCATACATCAGGTATACACCACCCATACATCAGGTATATATACCTCCCATACATCAGGTATCTACCCCTCCCTTACATCAGGTATATACATCTCCCATACATCAGGTATATACACCTCCCATACATCAGGTATATACTTCTCCCATACATCAGGTATACACCACCCATACATCAGGTATATATACCTCCCTTACATCAGGTATATACATCTCCCATACATCAGGTATATACACCTCCGATACATCAGGTATATACTCCTCCCATACATCAGGTATACACCACCCATACATCAGATTTACACTTTCTTTACATCAGGTGTACACCTCCCATACATCAGGGCATTTTAGGTCCCTATTCTCTGTAGGGAAGTTATTAATATACCTCATCTATATAAGAGTTGTCTTATTGGTTGTTTAGATTACCTCTTACCATACAGGAAATATATGAGCTTGGGGATCTCAACAATTGCCATGCTATGTCAAGGGGAGGAAGTCCTCAGGGATGGGTTGGGCTTCATTAATGACTTGATAGCATGAGTGTTATTTTCTCTGCATGCCCAGCAACATATGAAATTGAATTCATGTTAAGACCTGGGGAATAAGCCCTCAGGAGCAGGAAAGGACCATAGGAGCCAATCCTGTAAGCATGGATGTGTTCAGGGTATGGTGGGGAATCTTGATCATTTAAAGTACATAAAGCTTTACACCCACAAGTTATGCTACAATCTGTACAGTCATTAAGGAAAAGTAGTTTTTTTTGAAGATGAAATTGTCTTATTTTGCTCTATATTGGGCCTATCTTATGCCATGCCCTTCTAGGTTGTAGAAACTTGACTGATACAAAATATGGTCACCTTATTGCCTCAGCTATTTTTACTGTACATTGTAACAATTTATATGGTGACAGGTTAATTCTTCTAGAAAGTAGTCTTTTACAAGTTAAAATTTGCCAATTTCCCCTTATTGGCCCAGCCCCTCAACCCTAAGGTGGCCACATCCTTTCATAATATAAAAGGCCAAAAATATATTGTTTTGTGCCTACCCAAAACTTTTTTGCCAATTTTCAAAGAAGAACTGTTCAAGTCAAGATCACTCTCCTTTCTATGTATAGGCTAAATAAAAATAAATGAAAAATTGATTTTATTACCTTTCTATACCTATTCGTATTTTTTTCAAACATGACAGGAAACAAACATCTTTTGTTGTATACTCATACCCAATAAGTGATGACTCTTTATGAGGTAAATCAAATAGTGTAAGTTTATATGCAGTATATTATCAACAAGTTTCAGCAATTAGATGATATATAACTGAAAATAGTCATGAGAGATACTTCATATACATAGCTAATTAAAGAAATACAGAATGTAGTGTACAGATAATGTAAAGATAGGATTATGTATACACAGTATATAAAGGTACTATACAGAATATATGAAGTACACATATATATTTCATTCTTATAAACTCTGTACACACCTCTCTATATGCCCTGTTTAACACTCCCTATATCACTCTGTTTACTACTCTGTGAATACTATGTATATGACTTTCTATATACTCTGTAGTATATGATGTCTCTGTGTACTCTGCATACCACTCTTTATATACTCTGTATACTATGTATACCACTCCTAAAATAGCCTGTATACCACTCAATATACACTGTATATCACTCCTCATATACAACTCATATATTCTATATACCACTCTTTTATTTAATGTATACCACTCAATATATTCATTATAACACATGTATATACTATCACAGACAGGTATAACACATCTATATACTACAACAGACAAGTATGACACATGTATATACTACAACAGACAGGTATAACACATGTATATACTATCACAGACAGGTATAACACTTGTATATGCTACAACAGACAGGTATGACACATGTATATACTATAACAGACAGGTATAACACATGTATATACTATCACAGACAGGTATGACACATGTATATACTATCACAGACAGGTATGACACATGTATATACTACAACAGACAGGTATAACACATGTATATACTATCACAGACAGGTATGACACACGTATATACTATCACAGACAGGTATAACACATGTATATACTATCACAGACAGGTATAACACTTGTATATACTACAACAGACAGGTATGACACATGTATATACTATAACAGACAGGTATAACACATGTATATACTACAACAGACAGGTATGACACATGTATATACTATCACAGACAGGTATGACACATGTATATACTACAACAGACAGGTATAACACATGTATATACTATCACAGACAGGTATGACACACGTATATACTATCACAGACAGGTATAACACATGTATATACTATCACAGACAGGTATAACACTTGTATATACTACAACAGACAGGTATGACACATGTATATACTATCACAGACAGGTATAACACATCTATATACTACAACAGACGGGTATTACACATTCATATACTATCACAGACAGGTATAACACATGTATATACTACAACAGACAGGTATAACACATGTATATATATACTACAACAGACAGGTATAACACATGTATATATATACTACAACAGACAGGTATAACACATGTATATATATACTAAAACAGACAGGTATAACACATGTATATATATATACTACAACAGACAGGTATAACACATGTATATATATACTACAACAGACAGGTATGACACATGTATATACTATAACAGACAGGTATAACACATGTATATTCTACCACAGACAGGTATTACAGATGTATATACTATCACAGACAGGTATTAAACGTGCATATACTACCACTGGGAGGTATTACACATGTATATTTATACAATTTACAATAATTGTCCATTACATTTACCCTAGACATGTTTTGTACATACATTTATATATACATGTATCACTATTGACAGTAAGACAGATTGATAATTGATTCCCTATCACTGTAATATGGACAGGTATTCTGACACAATTGCAACACTATTTAAATAGGTGAAATATAGTGATACATGTTACAGTATTAACAGAAAATGGTATAGGTATTAATTTTATTTCAATGAGAGGGTGAATTTATCTCAGGGCTTCAACTATATACTTAATAGTACTTTACCTGGAATTGAGGATTATACACAATTTTAATATTTTGCTACATAAATTATGTTGTTAAATGAATAGGTATACATCATATTTATATCCTAGACCAAATAGTATTGCTAAATGTGCATCAAACAAATAACATGCTGGGACCTCTGGATCATGATGTGGAATGACTTTGAAAAGAACCTGAGGCGTTCCTTGAGTTAGCCTCGATGTTATTTTTTTCACAGTTTCTATTAATTTGTAAACAGTCTGAAACAATTAATAAAAGTTCCTCCTAGAGTATGTGAAAGTTAAGATAATTAATTATAAGTTTATAATCAGTCTGAAGCAATCAATATTTTTTTCTTACATGTCTGTGATAGTTAACACAAGTTTATGACTAGCCTGAAACAATAATTAAAAATTGATAACCTACTTGTGATAGTAAGCCACACAACATCAGACTTCCTGAGGAAGGTTGGCAACATCTAGGCACCCAGAGAGGGATCATTTCGGACAAATAGTGTAGGACAGTGAAAAGGACAAATAGTGTTGAATAGTGAAATAGTGCGGTAAATAGGACAAATAGTGTAGGGCAGTGAATAGGACAAATAGTGGAGGGCAGTGAATAGAACAAATAGTGTAGGGCAGTGAATAGGACAAATAGTGGAGGGCAGTGAATAGGACAAATAGTGTATAGGGCAGTGAATAGGACAAATAGTATAGGACAGTGAATAGGACAAATAGTGTAGGACAGTGAATATGACAAATAGTGTAGGGCAGTGAATAGGACAAATAGTGTAGGACAATGAATAGGACAAATAGTGTACGACAGTGAATAGGACAAATAGTGTAGGACAGTGAATAGGACAAATAGTGGAGGGCAGTGAATAGAACAAATAGTGTAGGACAGTGAATAGGACAAATAGTGTAGGACAGTAAATAGGACAAATAGTGTAGGGCAGTGAATAGAACAAATAGTGTAGGACAGTGAATAGGACAAATAGTGTAGGACAGTAGATAGGACAAATAGTGTAGGGCAGTGAACAGAACAAATAGTGTAGGGCAGTGAATTGGACAAATAGTGTAGGGCAGTGAATAGGACAAATAGTGTAGGACAGTGAATAGGACAAATAGTGTAGGACAGTAAATAGGACAAATAGTGTAGGTCAGTGAATAGAACAAATAGTGTAGGACAGTGAATAGTACAAATAGTGTAGGACAGTAAATAGGACAAATAGTGTAGGTCAGTGAATAGAACAAATAGTGTAGGACAGTGAATAGTACAAATAGTGTAGGACAGTAAATAGGACAAATAGTGTAGGGCAGTGAATAGGACAAATAGTGGAGGGCAGTGAATAGAACAAATAGTGTAGGACAGAGAATAGGACAAATAGTGTAGGACAGTAGATAGGACAAATAGTGTAGGGCAGTGAATAGAACAAATAGTGTATGACAGTGAATAGGACAAATAGTGTAGGACAGTAAATAGGACAAATAGTGTAGGGCAGTGAATAGAACAAATAGTGGAGGGCAGTGAATAGGACAAATAGTGTAGGACAGTAGATAGGACAAATAGTGTAGGGCAGTGAACAGAACAAATAGAGTAGGGCAGTGAATTGGACAAATAGTGTAGGGCAGTGAATAGGACAAATAGTGTAGGACAGTGAATAGGGCAAATAGTGTAGGACAGTGAATAGGACAAATAGTATAGGACAGTAGATAGGACAAATAGTGTAGGGCAGTGAACAGAACAAATAGTGTAGGGCAGTGAATAGGACAAATAGTGTAGGACAGTAAATAGGACAAATAGTGTAGGGCAGGGAATAGGACAAATAGTGTAGGACAGTGAATAGGACAAACATTATTGATCATTTTGAACTTTAGATATATAAATATATTGTGAGACATCAACTAAACATTATGGGTCCTCCACGTGGCAAGAGCTGGTAACGATGTATACAGTTTTTAAAGAAGAAAAAACCTGTATGCATCGGCTAACTTCCTCATTAATCATATCAAAAAAATCATTCGAATAATTAAATCTAATTAAATGATGTCAGTGTTTCAGATTACACACAAAAATGCAGATTACATTAGTACAGGTTACCTCCCCTTGTGGAACTCGCGACTGAGACAATGCAGAAAGGAATTTATAAATTCAAATATATATGTTCAGAGGTTGATATATAAATGAAACCCAAAGAAAGGGGTTATTATAACATTTATGTATATTCATGTATACATAGGGCCGATTTGACCTTGGGCCGATTTCACTGGGTAAATCGAGGCCGTTTTTACCTTGGGCCGATATAACCATATCTTTGGGATACAGTTTTGATCAAACATTTTTCAATTATTCACGCTAAAGTTTTGATAATTTCTTTCAATTAATAAACAGTATACATATGTAGGTGACTCGTACGTCTGAACATTAACCGTACAGGATGAACGCTTCCAGGTTAACGACGTATGTTCTCTGGGGCTATTACTCAATATGTCCGTCCTCTATGACATGAGTGGATCCGAGGCGGAGGGGTCAAGGTGGTCTCGACCCACTTTTTTAGCCATCGAACATTTTATTTATTTTTAACAACCCAAGGAAAATAACCACCTCGAGTCGGCGTTGAGGACAGTTCTCAAAACATTACACCCACACCCACACACACCGTCACCCTCACCCACACATATCCACACACACACACATTTCTCATCACTATTCTAACATCAGAAACAAGTTGTCCCTTACTACGTGTACGTTTTCAGAAAATTGATAATTGATATTAATATGTTTGATTTTAAATATCACGTTTTCATATCATAAAATAACAAACGATCCCAAAAAGGATCCCAAGAATGATGTTTAAAGATATTTCTTAACACACAAAATTCGAACACAGAGTTTTTATTTCATGACACTTGTGCTTCTCTCCACACCTCGACACACATGTTGTTTCTAGGTATATTGTGTGATATGAATTAATGTAAGGAGACGGGGTCCAAACATTTTTTGTTTCAAAATGGAAAAAAAATCGCATCGCTACACTGGGCGTTTTATGCTGGACTTTTTCCCATTGGGTAAGAATGCTATATGTATATATCGAATTATTAAATATGTGTGTGTTATATACATCAAATTTGAATAAATCATCTTTCTTTCGTATCCGATACAGTGTTATGCTAAAATTTTGAATTTAGACACATTTTAGTCACTTTTTGTACCCCTGCAGGGTTTATATCTGTTTTAGTGCAATATATTTACTAGTGGCATGTCTTGCAAATAATTTGTTAAAAGTAAGTAAATAACGGTTTTGTGATTAGTGCCACGAAAAGTTCAACTTTGCAATGGACAGCACCAAACCTTCCCTGGTGTTTGCATAGGGACAAACAATCTTTAAAGTTGCACGAAAGGAGGGGAATAACAGCCAGAAAAAAAGGTTGATGTTTCCGATAGAAAAGACGCCGATTTGATGTAGGGACAATTTAGTGAAGTAAGTTTTTTGATTACCTGAAAATCAAGTCGATATTGAAAATATATATCTCCTACGTAGTTGATAATGACACGCCCTGGAGCCAACGTCCAGTGTACATCAACTTCGCGAGCCAAGGGGGGTCAATACGATACTCCTCTCTCCTTAAGGAGAGTATCGTATTAAACACCCTTGGCTCGCGAAGTTGAGTGTACATGTGGTCAGTTTCTTCTTTCGAGAAAGCCGGTGATAACAATTTGGACTTTCTGTTCAATTAGAGCATGTCCGCACCGAGAGGGGGCCGCAGGGAGATTTAAACCGCAGAAAGTACGATATCAACAGGTTGAAACGTAAAATAGATCACTCATTTATAACGATGATTTAGATGTTGTTGGAAGGTGATTTTTGTTTATTTTCAAAATAGGTGCATATACTTGTATTCAGAGATGGGCGAATAAAGCGAGAATTTACATTCTCTCCTCGGCTGGAAAGATATTTTTGTTAGCTAGAAATTCACCGACAGCTGCCGCTAAAACGTACATCTGTTCAGTTAAGGATTTCTCCATTACGGATTCAAAACGCCAAGAAAACAATGTCTCTTGTCAATTTCTCGACATGAATTGTTCATAGGGAATATCAAACTATATAATCATGAAGAGGTTTGTGACAAGGTTATAAAAAAAACTTACTTCACTAAATTGTCCCTTTAAATTAATAATGTATCATATTTAATATTTCTCTCGGCAGAGGTACCTGCCCATACCTGCACCCCTCAATGACCCTCGGAGCGAGGCTTAATTGAAACTAGTACGAAAACTGTTCATGCTAACTTCTTGGCCAATGAAAAAGCACCTGGTCACATGCTCGAGCCCGAGATCGCGTCACATAAGTCTTCCCGCGCTGTCAACCCCTCTGACATTTTGGTAAGTCCCTGTATATTTTCTTCATAATTACAAAATAGGCGTTGATCACGTTGTAAAATTGATACTGACTGGTAGGTTTAACTCTCTGTTTCAATGAGTTTTAATATTGATTGCTTTTTTATGCATATTTTGACGAATTATCACTTTTTTGTGTGTGATCGATTATCGTGCACATCAAAATGACGTCTGCCTTTTAATTAACCAAAGAGGTATATATGTATACATTGTAATAAATGTACGTCTCTGAATAAGCTGATTATATGATCTTTGATCTATTAATATTAGGCCTATATATAGGCCTGTAACTTCTGTTAGACACCCTTGATGGCAGACTTCTCATATTATTAGATGTACTCTTGTGATTTCAACTTAAACAGACCCTTGGAGCACAGGGATTCGTTATAAATGTCTATAGCATGTGTATTTCAGACATTTGTAACAAACCCTGTGCTTGGAGTGATATTATAAAGGATTGGTGCCAGTAGCTCCTACGTCACATGAATAAAACTCACATAACTGGGCCAATATAAAGAAAGATCGTATGGAAATTTGTTAAAAATCGCAAAGCAAATTTAAGAGTTTTCTTTTGAAGGTTTTACACTTAAGTGACTAGCAGCTAGTGTTCAAAATCAAAATCCATTTCCAATAACTTTTTCTTAATCATTGATCAATCATAAAATGAAAGGGATATGGTAAATGCCTTAGCTATAGGCAGAAATGATGTTTGATTGCAGTTCACAGTAAAACTTGTATTTAAAAGTTCTGTTCCAAATCTTTATATTTTAATCTTGAAAGTTTTCTTAACATATTTTTGTCAGTCAAACCATAATCAATCATAGAATATGGGAGGGGGTGTCGGAACCCTCTTGGGTACATATTCTGATTCTGTAACCTTGTATCTGTGTACCTGTATGATTTGAGGTGTATTCTGTTGAGAAAAATAATGTGTAGCCAGGTCAAACTGATTGGGTTGTATTTGGTAGTTAGGAANCGAGAGTTATGGCCCTTTGAAACTTAATTACTTTTTCTTGTGAGTGCAACAACGGTAGCAGAGTACAGTAGACATGGCCGGATCCTAAAAATAAAGGGCATGTCTCAGATAAACATGGTTATTGGATTCATCCTGCACAACACACCTGTATATATATATATATATTTATCAACTACATTTTGAATACATCTATTTTAGAAGATTTTTTGTCTTTTTCAACCGGTGTTTAGTTTTCCCCAGATTTGGGACTTGTGAAAACCATGGTTACCACATCAAAAAACACAAAATATGAAAAAAAACATAATTTTTAACCCAAAATTTGACCGACAAAGGGAGGTAATCTGAAAAATGAAAGCTTGAATAGGTTTGATTTTTTTTTTAATAGAATTTCTTTTTGGGTGAAATATGATGCTTTGAGATCATATGCATGTGAAAAACAAAACAGTACAGTGATACTATGATGTTTCTGTTTTGTTCGATGACGTCATCAATGGGCATCTATGACATCATCAAGTCTCACTGAGATCAAAATGAACACTAGGAAACCCATCACAACAACAAACTAGCAACAGACACACTTCCCGTAACCGATGAACAGCACCAAAATGTCGGACATTAGGAAACATCAGACAAGAGCCACCATACCAATCTTTATTTAATTTCTTCACCTAGAATTGACCGTGACCCTCAGAAATTGTTCCTTCAACATATTTCGCTTAAAAAAAGCATTTTATTCAGCTGTAATTATGGAAATCAATTAATTGACATTACTGACTTTGCTAATTTAATCTGTTAGCTGAATCAAGTGGAAAAAACCCATATATAATACATGTAGTGCAATTTGAATGAAAACAGATATTTTACCCATTTTCAATAAATACAAATTTATGTATTAGTAACCATGGATACCGGGTGCTGAACTGAGTAAAACAGACTGAAATCTAGTCTGTCTGAATGCATCAGGAGATACCCTGTTAATTATTTGTTGTTTGGTATCAACTTTTCTAATTACATAATTGAGACATGTGATGAATTGTGAAGTGCCTGTGAAAAGGGCTAGTTACCTCCCTTTATACATCCCACAGGTAACAGGATATTGACCTATATATGTAGCTTTTTAAACATTTTTGTGTAGTTTTAAGCAATAGTGAATGGAAGTGAAGCTGAATCAAGCATACAAAGGCATTTTTTCAGAAAAAATCAATTTCTATGTGTATATATAAATCACTTTTTTCCCCAAAAAAATAACTTAAGGTAATAGGATTGTGTCGCCATTTCTCAGTAGATTTTTTTCAAATTTTTTGGTTATATTGCTTTGAAGTAAAGAAAATTTTCTGTTTCAAAAAAAATATAAGTTGTCATAATTTTAAGGAATTTAAATGGAAATTTGTGTAAAAAGGAGTGACTTTTGAAAAAAAAATGAAAGACACAATGTTTTGCAAAATAATGTCAATAAAAATGATACTGCCATAGATTAGTATTGCATTAATGTATATCAATTTAATAAATGATGAAATTATGTCAAATAAATTATCTATAAACGATTAAAAATTGACATTTTATAATAAAACCATATGCACATAGTAATTGCAGGTAAGAGTTATCTTTCTTGAAAAACTTCACCGTAGTGAAATAGGTAGCCGGTTTCCTAAAGTACAGAAAAAATGGATACATGTGGCTCATTGATAACAAAAAACTGAATTAATGCCTGCATTGCTTTGAAATACTTTAATGTTGAGAGAAAACACTGTTCTGTCAATAATAAACATACAATATTCATCAGTTTAATATTAAACATTAGAATATGTGGAAATTATGATACTGTCTCCCTACATTGGATTTTCAACTAGGGATGTACTTCCTACTTCTGTTTATCAATACACTCCTATGACCTTAACCCTTTTAAATGTCTGGAAAATGACACAATAAACAAAACGATGTATCCGTTTCCTTCCTCACTTTAATAGTGACTGAGTAATATGAACTCTCCTGACAGGTGATTTTTTACCAATTCTGCTCTCAAACTACAAACAAAGGGAGGTAATCTGACAAAATGAAAACTTGAATAGGTTTGTAGTTTTCTTGAATAAAATTTCTTTTTGGGTGAAATATGATGCATTGAGATCATGTGCATGTGAAAAAACAACAACATTACAGTGATACTATGATGTTTCTGTCTTGTTTGATGATGTCATAGTGACTGTGATGTCATCATAACTATGATGTCATCAATGAGCATCTATGACATCATCGAGGCTCACTGATATCAAAATGAACATTAGGAAACCCATCACAACAACAAACTAGCAACAGACACACTTTTCGTAACTGATGAACAGCACCAAAATGTCAGACATTAGGAAACATCAGACAAGTGCCACTATAGCAACCGTTATTTACTTTCCACGCCTTGAATGCATCAGGAGATAGCCTGTGAATTATTTGTTGTTTGGTATCAACTTTACTGATTACACAATTGACACATATGTGATGAATTGTGAAGTGTCTGTGAAAAGGGCGAGTTACCCCCTTAAAACATCCCACAGTTAACAGGCTATTGACCTGTATAGCTTTTTAGCCCACCATCATCTGATGGTGGGCTATTCAAATCANGTCCGTCGTCCGTCCGTATACAAATCTTGGTATCGCTATTTCTCAAGAAGTACCTAGGGGATCTTTCTCAAATTTTATATGCAGGTTCCCCTTGGTCCTTA